>NC_054597.1:27995077-28297577 GCF_004785595.1 Juglans microcarpa x Juglans regia
ATCATTTGTGTTCAGGGGTATCTGCCCTCAATTGCTCGAAACACTTAGCTTGTGTAGGAGAGAGGTCGTTGCTCCCCTTCCTCGCTGCGGGTTAGGATAGCAGACACGATGTTTGGGGTTACCGCCAGGTATACAGTCAAGGTTTCTCCTAGCTTGGTCTGACTAAGGAGTGGTGGGTGGGCCAAGTACTCCTTCAGCTTGGTTAATGCCCAGTCGCACTTGGCATCCACTCTTGCGCCTTTCTGACGACCTTGAAGAAAGGAAGGCAATGGTTGGTTGACCATGCGATGAACTGGCTCAGGGCCGTTACTCTCCCTGCTTGTCTCTGGACCTCGTGAATTGTTCGCGGTGGGGGCATACTCACTATCACCTCCACCTTTTTTTGGATTGGCCTCGATTCCTCGCTTCGAGACCATGCAGCCCAAGAACTTCTCCGATCGACGCTGAAGGCATACTTTAGCGGGTTGAGCTTCATTTGGTATCTCATCAGCACAGCAAAAGCTTCCCGTTGGTCGGTGATATGATGCTCGGGTTTCCTGCTTTTTACCAAGAGGTCATCTACATTTACCTACATGTTCCGCCCAATTTGCTCCTTTAACATTCGATTAACCAGTCGTTGCTAAGTCGCGCTGGCATTCTTTAGACCAAAAGACATAACTTTGTAGCAGTAGAGCTCCCGGTCGGTGATGAAGGCTGTCTTTTCCTCGTCGTCCGAGTTCATCCTGATATGATTGTACTTCGAGTATGCATCCATGAAACTGAGTTGGGGTGCCCAGTTGTTGAGTCCAGTATCAGGTCTATGCGCGGTAGGGGAAAGCTATCATTTAAGCAAGTCTTGTTTAGGTCGATGAAGTTAACACACATTCTCCACTTCCCACTCGCCTTCTCCACTAGGACCACATTAGGGAGCCATTTAGGGTAGTGGGCCTCCTTAATGAACCCCACAGCTAGGAGGCTGTGACACTTTTGCTTGACCCTTTTAGCCTTAGGATCCACAGTCAGGCGATGCTCGATGATTGCTTTGTTGATTCTTGGCATTTCTTCATGGCTTCAGTCGAACACGTCTTGGTGCTTGACGATGAGTAGTTTTGCAGATCTTTTTAGATCGAGGGCTATTTTGGTCCTCACACGGACAGTTTGCTAGGGTCTCTGCGAGCCCACTCTGCCTGCCGCAGTGCCTGCTCGTCCCTAACTTCCTCATCCAACTCTGTCAAGGTCAGTGGTGGAGGTGGGTCAGTAGCCTCTCCAACTCCTTCGAGAGCTCAGACCTCTTTGGCCTCATGTTTCAGCTCCAGCGCGTAGCATTCTCGTGCCCTTAGATTGTTCACAACTTGCTCACAATGGATCTTGCCCACTCTCGTGGGAGTTGAAAATTTCATCTTCAGGTGGAATATGGAGGTCACCGCCCTCAAGTTGTTCAGGGTTGGTCGCCCCAGGATTACATTGTAGGAGGAGGGTGCTTTCACCATAAGGAAATCCACCATGGTAGCTACTGTCCCTGGGGCCTTCCTTGCCAAGATGGATAAGGTGACGACTCTAATTGGTTGGAATATGTCTTCGATGAAGCCTTTGAGGGACGTTGGGGTATGGCGCAGCCGATTGGGGGTGATGCCCCTTCCGACAAAGGCTTCCTAGAATAGAATAACGGCAGAACTGCCATTATTGTTCAGGACTCTTCTTGTTGCGTAGTTGGCAATTTGCAAGGTCACTACAAAGGCGTCATGATGAGGGTGGAGGATGCCTTCCTCATCTTTCTCACTGAAGGTTATGATCGTCCCCTCGAGTGGTTCTTGGAGCTCGACACCGCCTTGCTGGTGGTGAACACTTCTTCATACTAGGCCTTACTGGCGTGGGCCCTCCGCGCTGAGGAGGTGGTCCTTCCCTTGGCGTATCCTCCTGCAATCGTGCAGATTTTGCCCACAGGATCATTCCCTCTGGCCGGGCCTCTTTAGCATGGACTTACTCTGGGGCATCCTCCCTTCCTCCCCCTTGCTGGACTTTCACTTCTTTGTTGCCGCGTGCGGCCATCGGGTCATCGAGTGTGCTGCTCGTCACCCCGTTGGTCTAGCAGTGCTCCTAATTTCTCCATCTTTGGCTTTCTGGTAAAGTAGTCTTTTGTTTGGTGGCTGTCGGTGAGGTGGTAGGTGCAGTATTCGGTGTGGGCTAGACCTTGTTGATGTTCTCTTTGTGGTATTGGGTTTCTTTCAGCCTCCACAACCATGCTGGAGTGTGTGCATGGTCCAAACCGTCCGCGAGCAGACTGCTCTTCCTTGTGCTTCTCGCGAGCCTTCTTCTTGTTACCTTCCCCACCCACACTACTGCTATGCTCGGTGGCTCTTTCATCTGCCCAATTAAACTTGGTCTTCCGAGAGGCCGTCAGTGCTCGGAGCATCTCTTTGGCATTGATGAAACCGTCAGCTCGATCCATGAACTCCGTTAATGAAGTGGGGGTTTTCCATGCTATTTTGGTCATAAAGGGGATATGGGGCCAGACCCCCTAGTAGAGCCACCATGGTGATCTTTTCATCATGTTTGTCTGTTGTCATGTGCTCCCTATTGAACCAAGAGAGGTATGACTTCTGACTTTCGTCATCTTGCTGCTTCACCAGCATGAGATAGGCTGTGGGACACCTCTTTTTCTTGCTTGCCATGAATTGCATCAGGAGGAGACGACCAGCTCGGCGAATCTGTCAATGGTACCAAATGGTAGGGACCTGAACCATGTTCTTGTCGTCCCCTTCAAAGTGAGAGGAAACGCCCTGCACGTGACTTCTCCCGGGAATCCGTGCAAGGTCATATGGGCTTTGAATGTTTCTAGATGTTTAGGGGGTCCATGGACCCGTCGTATGCATCTATATGTGGAACTTTGAATCTGGGGGGAAGGGGAACTGCCATAACCTCAGCACTATAAGACAGGTCCATGCTGGTGAGCAGCTGGTCCACTATGGTTGTCATACCCATATGTTTGGCCATCTCTGCGTATTTGTCCCCGAGTTCACGGAGCTCGAGGTGCAATTTGCATCGCTGTTCTTCAGTTGCCCCTACTTTAGGGACTCGATGGGACTCAGAGTGGTGGCTGTGCTCGCCTCTCTCCAACTCCCCGCTGGTTCTCCGCAGGGAGGCATTCTCCTGGCAGAGAGCCATCACCTTCTTCATCAGCTTCCATATCATTTCACCTTGTTCGTTGACTCTTGTTTCCATTGTTTCAAGTTCTTCTTCTTCACGACGTGAGGCTTGAGAGCGCGTTGTTGCCGCCATGTGAAGGACATGGTATTATAGGAAAGAAAAAGATCCCACAGACGGCGCCACTATTGATCTCTTGTTTCACAGCCTGGACAACTCCATGCTGCTGAGCTCGATCTGGATCTTGTTGAGATAGAGAATGGGGGGCTCGGAGAGCCGTGGTACCTCTGATGCCTGAGTCAGTTGTTGGTTTAGGGTGGCCAAGCAAATGAAAGAGAAAAGCATTCAGAGTCAGAGAGAGAGAGAGAGCCCCCCAGAAGGTGTGGAGGTGTTGTCCATACATGTCAGCAGGGTCGTGGGGGTGTGGCCCGCATCCTCTCTTGCCGCCTTCTGTGTCACCCTTTCATTAAATGGCAGGACCCCATGCCTGATCATGGCAACCACTGACAACTTAGTCCAGGCTGTGCTGTGCGTCGCCATGGTCAGGCGAGCCCTCCTTCAATACCTGATAGGGCTGAGCTCCAACTCCGATGGAGTCGGAGTAGCCGTTTCCAAGCTCCGACTCCAACAGGAGTCGGATCAGAATTTTTGCTCCGTCTCCGCCTCCAAATGGAATCGAAGTCCTACTCCGATGTGGAGGTTGGAACTTTGACCGTCTGTTGGGCTAAAAAAAGTAAAATATAAGTACTTAAATAAATAATAGGGTGAATTTCTTTTGTTAAATAAATTATATGCAAAAATAAATTTGATCCATTACATTACATAGCACTATTAACAGAGGTAGGTGTGTCTACGACTTGATCTAAAAATAAATATAAGACTAATAAGAGTATTATGTGCCATGTGGTGGGTCCTTGTTTCAGTCTCTACTCAGATCAAGCACAATGTAATGTAACTACATAAATATAACTACATAAATTATTAAATATCATCACCAAAGCCCAAGTCAAAACCTGTAAAAAAATAAAATACTGAAAAGGTAAAAAAAAAAAGAAGCTTAAATGCAATAGTTTAAAAATTAAATAACATGTATGATGTAGACATAAGTTATAACAGTTTCATTTATAACGTAATAACAACATTGACTTATCCTTGGAAGATAACTACATAAATATTAAATGCTCATTTTACTCAAATCTCAATGGTCATGCCTGGAATAAAGATAGAAAGTTGCAATCAATAAATGAAAAAAATTGATAATAAAAAACTAAACACGGTAAAAGTAGAATTTCATTCTTACCAAGAAAGGGGATTCTCTCATCTCCATCCCAACTCTCAAGGGGTGTCTGTCTTAGACTCTCAATTATCGGCAATTATATTAGGGTTTACAATTAGGTCTATAAAATCATAAAAAGTAGAAGTTAGAAACATTAAAAATAATTAAATAATCATTGAAAAGCATATAAACTTACCTGATTCAAGCCTATAGCTCTTGGCATCAACGCCAACGATATCTAGTCCAATGGATGTTTCACTTATCCAATTCTGTGTGCAAACGAGGGTCTCCACGGTTGACGGTGACAATGAACTCCAATAAGCATCCAACACTTGACCTCTAGTGCTAAATGCCGACTCTGAGGCAACCGTAGTGACAGGAATGACTAGCATATCCCGGGCTACACGGGAAAAGACTGAATACTTGGTGGAATTAACTTTCCACCAATTTAATAACTAAAATACATCACTAGGTGCCTCGATAGCTTCTATAAAATATCATTCAATGTAATACCCTGCTCCTTCCTTCTTACGTACGCTTCTCTCTTTCTGACGTACATTCCATCTTTATGACGTAAGCAAATCCCAAGGGCAGAGATTATGTGATCTATCTGCCCTTCCATCTAACGACTGCGAGCCTCGTCATATGTGCTGAACCTTGATGGCGTGTCTCTCAAGATATTAGGTGACTTCTAGGACACGCACAATGTTTTAAATGTATTGAAAATATTTATAAGGAGTATTTCTAGTGTTATTGAACTAAACTTGATTTTAAATATGACAATTACAATATTCTTGAAGAGCTCCAAAAATATTATAATTGTTGAAAATCATTTTAATATTATTATTAAAATGATTTCAGCTATTTAAATTATTATGAGATTTAAATTATGTTGAACGCTTTAATTAATTAAATGGTTTTATCCCTTCAAATATATTAAATAAGACTTCATCATTTTATTAATGATGAAGAAATATTATTTTATAAACTAAAGTTAGTTTAAATAATATTTACCTTAATTCATCTAAGTGCTTTTAATTAAGTTAATGTTTATGCATTTTCAAATCAGTATTTTAATATCTCAACGTTAGATCGTTTTGAGGATCCCCAGACGAAGGGACTGGATTATAAACCCAGACCCTCTCTCTTTCTTCCTCACTTTTCCCTCCCCTTTCTCTCTTCTCCCTCTTGACTTGCACAACACGCAGCCGTCACTCTCTTCAGCCCGATTCTTCCATAGCTCAGCCCGGCACCATCGTGCGCCGCCCACTCTCACCGCCGGCACCGTTGATCTCCTCTCCCTCCGGTGAGTCCATCCACGGCAGCTCCTCCCTCTCACGCTCTCTCTTCCTCTCCCTTGGAAGTGCAAAGCCCAAATGGGCTTGATGCACGTAGCTCCGCCGTGCGCCTCCCAATGGCGCCACCACCTCCACGACAGCTTCCTCTGCCACCGGCCACCACGCTCCAGCGAGCTTGGCCCCCTCCATGCATCCACCTTCCCCGTCGCATGCATGAAGAGACCCACGCACGGCTTCACCGTGCACGACCTCTAGCGCCGCCGTGTGCGGCACCCACGGCCACCAAGTGCCTCCCTTGGCCACCATAGCTCCTCCCCTTCCTCCTCCACGTGACCCGAGGCCCATAGCCTCTACTCCACGCACGGCTTCTCCCTCTCCCTCAAGTGCACGAGTTCTCCTCCTTCCATCGCCATGCACCGCCACCCATGGTGTGTAACTGCCACCTTCAGCCTCCTCAGGCCACCACCAAGCCAACCCAACCACCCACGGCCCCAATCTGTCACCCATGCACGCACACTCTCTCTCACTCTCCCACGGCTTCTCCTCCATCGTCTAGCCAGATCCGTTGTCGTGACCCACCGTGGCGCCACCTTGACACCACCACGAGATCCACTGCACCTCCCTTAGCAGAGCCCTAGGTTCAAACCACCACTTTATGTGGTGGGTAACCACTGCACGTGATGGACAGTCACTGCGCGTGGCTGATCGCCACTGTACCCGGCTAGATCCGCCGTGTTACGCCCCTTGCCACCATCACAAGGCCCACACGAGCCATTCCAAGACCACACTTAGCTATCCAAACGCGCAAACAGTCAACGTAAGTGGGTTAGTCACCACGTACGACCATTCCGACATCATCGGACTGTGACGATCATCGAGCAATGCACTGGTTATCCTGTCAATGGTATAACCCTCTATCTCTCATTATTTATGTTAGATATTGATTAGTTGATTAGGTTGTGGACTATGCTGTTAGTATTAGGGGAATGACTGTGTAGTATGGAGATGTGCTATGTAGCGAAGTGATGGGCATTTTATGATGTGCTGTGTTGTGAAGTGTTGGGCATATTGAGTAGTGTGCTGTGAAGTGTTGGGCATTCTATGTAGTGAAGTGTTGGGCTTATCTGTGTAGTGCGCTGTGAAGTGTGGAGCATAGTTGGAAATTGTGCTGTGCAGTGTTGTGGACTGTACGGTGTAGTGTGGCTGCGGAGTATCTGTTGTATTGGTGTCGTGGCATGTGGAGTGGGAACAGTACATGCTGAGTGTACTTTATGCATGGCGTAGTGTGAGATAAATATACTCTCCTGAGGTATTGTGGAATGGGAAGAGTACACGTAGAGTGTAGTCTGAATGACGTGGTGTGTGAATGGAGTACACGTGAAGTGTACTCCATGTGGTGGAGTGACGCACCATATGGAGGGTATGCCATCATGGTGATGTGGGTAACGAGTGTGAATGAAGTACACGAGAAGTGCACTCCATCTGGTGGAGTGATGCATCGTGTGACGGATATGCCATAGTGATGATAGGTTGTAGCGTGTGAAAAGGGAGTACACGTAAAGTGTACTCTGTGTGGCATAATGTGTGTGAAGAGAGTACACGTGGAGTGTACTCTATATGGTGGAGTGATGCACCATATGGCGGGAATGCCATAATGGTGATGTAGCGTGTATGAAGAGAGTACACGTGGAGTGTACTCTGTGTGGTGGAAAGATGCACTATATGGCAAGTATGCCATGATGGTGATGAGTCATAATGTGTATGAAGGGAGTACACATGGAGTGTACTCTATGTGGTAGAGTGATGCACCATATAGCAGGAATGCCATAATAGTGATGTGGCGTGTATGAAGAGAGTACACGTGGAGTGTACTCTATGTGGTGGAAAGATGCACCATATGGCAAGTATTCCATAATGGTGATGAGTCATAGTGTGTATAAAGGGAGTACACAAGAAGTGTACTCCATGTGGTGGAGTGATGCATCGTATGGCAGGTATGCCATATTGATGATAGGTTGTAGCGTGTGGACAGGAAGTATACGTGGAGTGTACTCCACGAGGCAGCGACACTCCGTGTGACGTGTCGTAGAGATAAGGATGGTTGTGCAGTTGATGGGTGTAGAATGTGGTGAATAGTATCGAGAATTGTGGAACAATATCCCAAAGTAGTTATGGTGCAGCCTGTAACCTGAGGTGACAAGTGTCACCGTGATGGACTTATGGCTAGGAATATGCGTAAAGTAGCAGAACAAGTATAAGAGTACGCAGCGGAAGCATGACTGGGCAACGTCACGAAGTGACGTGATTCCTGACAGTCAGGCTTATGATGGGTGAAGAGTTACTGTAGAAATAGTGTAGTAGGATCGTGACGAGATGTCAAGATGTGGCAGGAGTACGTGAGGAACCGTATTCGTGATAAGTTAAGGAGTTGATGTAAGTATGACGTAGCGGGATGTCAGGTGACGTGACAAGGTCATGGTATAGCTCGGGTGTAGTCTCGAGTTATATGACATGACATAAGGCGTAATGGTGAATGGAGCCTTGTCATGTTAAGTGTTGGGATGAACTCTCAAAAAGGGACGGATAGCATGAAGAGCCATGCTAGTCAGGTTAAGAGAATGTTGGTATTGGAGTATGACCCTTGTCCCTTCTTGCAGGTGATCAACATGTTATATGTTGATCTTAGGTGATAAAAGGGGTAAGGTACGTGTGTAATCTGGTTAGACACATGTGCCGGACGGATTCACCATATGTAATGGGTAGTCTGTCCTGAGTACAATTACACAATGCATAAGCCTAAGAGTTGGCTTAGAGCCGTGTGGCTTGTTGGTTGGGAATGAGGATTTAGTATGGGCTAAGATGCATGAAGGTAGTGACGGGTGCATTGTTAGGATTGTGATGCGTGATTTCATCGGTCAGAATCATGCGTCGGAATGTGGTTAATAAGGAAGAGTAAGACTAAGGTCTTAGTGTCTTAATCCTAAGATGAATCATGGGTTCACTTTAGTGAATGAGCACTCGAGGCAAAACGTTGAGTTAGAAGATGTGGTGACCGTAAATGGTCCCCGAAGGTTTTAACATAGTAAAGGACACGCAAGTGCATGGGATGGAAGGAGAGTGTTCCAAGTAAAGCGTAGTTCTATTTCTAGTTAAGTTGCTTATGTACTAGATAGAGAATGACGTTAAGGTTATGTACGCATGTAGGTTGCCAGCTGACACGTGCATAAATGGACTGTATGGTATGAAAGTAGCATGGAGTCCAGGTAAGTGTTACGTTCATACTCTTCTAGAGTCTTTCTAAAATATATAAAGAAACGAAAAGAAATGCTTTTCCTCACGATGCCTCACGAAAAGACACAAAAGACATTTTACGAAAGAAAATGCTAAGTGTTCAATGGTATAAGTATGTACGGCCCCTCCTTGGCAGCCCCTTTTTACGCAACGAAAGTATTAATTCTATGCATGTGAATGGATGATTATACGATGTATCTATTGTATGTATTTTTTAAGAAAATCTACGAACTGATGTAAATGCATGAAAGACGAGCTTAGACCAATGCTTTTATGGATCCTACAAACCGACGCTTTCATGTGCACCATGAGGTGATGCTCGTGGGTGCCATGAAAGACGATGTTCAAGGTGATGCCTGTGGATGCCACGAAAGCTGACATTTAAGCTATGCATGTTTTTAAATGAAGTTTTCCACAAACGAATTGTTAAACTGAAATGAACTGAAAAAGGAAAGACGGTTTTCGGGCTTACGCTCCAAACGATATTTTCTCATGAAAGGACTGTTAAAGGAAAGAAAGAACTGAATGAAAGCTCCAGCCTTAAGAGTTGGCATGAATGAATGAAAGCTCTAGCTCTTTAGAGCTGACATGAATGAACGAACGAAAAGCATGAATGAATGAAAGCATGAAATGTATGAAGATACGTTACAGCCACATGAATGAATGAAAAGGGTACCAATGAATGGGCAGATTGCAATGCCGGGTAAGTAGTACTGGTAATGCACCCAGTGCTGCCCCCTGACTGAAAAGGGATTCCCAACCCGTGGCCACGGGCGGAGTCCAGGTTAAAAGGAAGACTGCTAACCCCAACACATGGGGGGTAACAGTGTGTATTGACCTATGAAAGTGATAAGAAAGAATGCATGTATGTATGTACGTATGTATGAACGCATGTATGCACGTAAAGCATTAATGCACAAACTTTTAAGAAATGAAGGCACTGACGGGGGAAACGTTTTACTGAAAGAAAACCTTGACCAGTGATGTTTTCGAATGAACGCACTTATACAAGAATGCACCGCATTCTTGCAGAAATGAAGGCACTGAAGGGGGAAATGTTTTACGAAAAGAAAGTCAATTTTCAAAGGAAAATCCCGTCTAGTGACGTTTTAAAAAGAACGCATATATGTACGTAAGCACATAAGTATAGTATGTATAAATGATGAATGCATGAATGAAAACCTATGTTGTTATATTTTAACCGTATGAAGTAATGCTTACAAGTCTTCGACTCATTTTAGTTTTTATGCATATCCCTTCCCCCTCACAGGGACGAAATGAAAAGTACGCATCAGGACAGACATGGCCATGGGGAAGAGCACGGAAGTCTAGGCATGAGTTTTAATCGTACGAGGGACCCTTTATTGTAAGATTAATGTTTTCCGCTGTAAACCTCTTTTATTATAAAAGCACTTTTTATTTTATAAACGTAGAGTCTTGCACCCTGGGAAGAAAGTAAAAAGTTTTAAATCAAATGGTAATTCCCGTCGTCCTTTATGAAAATATTTTGTAAAAAGTCCCACCACAAGGACTGACGTTACATTCAATCTCAGATGTACAATGCATAATATTCCTTGTTAATATGAGTTGATAATACTGCTGTATAATATGATGGTCTCTAACCCCTACAGATGGGTCAGTATCACCTGAGGAAGCTGTCGACCATGTCGGCCTCGAATGTGAGGAGCTACCATCTGCGGATGAAGGTTGACAACTATTGCTGTAGTGATTATATAGGTCATCAATATCACTTTTTAGCACTCTAATAAACTCTACAGCTTTCACTGTCCTGAGGATGAAATTTACCCAAAATTCTATAACGGCCAACTTATATCAGGGGTCAAGGATCACAGCCACAAATAGCAATTTATTTATCTTCTCAATATTCTCCAAATATTTATCATATTTGGTCTTCATCCTCATAGCCATAGCAGATAACATGTTATCCACTAGAGTCAATACAATTATTTTCCAAGTGGAAGTGAAGCTTTGAGAGCTCGCTGAAAAATGAGTTCGCAGTCGTATATTTGGATCTAGGTTACCGCATGGTTATGTCATAAAAAAATTCTTAAAAATTCAACAAAGTAGCTCACACTAGTCCAATCATGTGCGTCTAGCACACCGATCCCCTGTCCTGCTGGCTCCAACAAAGCATACCTCAAGCCCCCATCCTCGACCTCCATTAGAACGAATGCTTTTTTGTACTTTTGTGCCATATCCAACATCATGTATGTAGAGTTCCATCGAGTCGGAACGTCCAAGTACAACATACTAGAACATTCAATCTTAAGATCTTTTGCTATGGCCTTAAATTTGGCAAGCCTTTGAGGGGAACCCCTCACATATCGTACAATGCTGCAGACTCGGGTAATGGAATCATCAACCTCTTTTAATCCCTCAACAACTATGATGTTGATGATATGAGCACAACATCGAATGTGAATAAACTCGTGGGCCCAAATGACATCATCTCTCACCGTCGTGTTTCACTTAAACCAATCAATTGCTATTTCATTGGAAATGACATTGTCAATTGTAATACACAACACTTTTTGAATTCTCCAGTCCTTTAAATAATCATCCATCTTCACCCCAATGGATACACCTTTATGATCCACAATATCTTTAAAAAACCAATAATTTTTTTATGCAAAATCCACTCACTGTCAATGTAGTGTGCTGTGATACACAAGTAGCAGACATTCTATAAGGACGTCCATGTGTCAGTCGTAAGCGACACACTTTGGCCAATGGTAAAAACATCTTCCTCATCTCCGCCTTGTCTTTCGCATGCCTCTTCATACAATCTCGCATCACCATATATCGTGATGAAATGGGAAATCATGGCTCAACAAAGTTTAGAAACTTTAGAAAGCCTCTTTTCTCGATTGTGGTAAAGGGCATCTCATCAGTAATTATCATTTCTGCAAGCATGTCCGTCAACATCTTTTCACTATATTGAGGGATGACCAATTTCTTAGGCTGTGTACCATTAGTGGATATAGAAGTTTGGTAACTGAGGTTGGTCTGATCAGTGGCCGCCAATCCCTTTGCTATCTTATATCGTTGGCAACCATTTAGATGTGCTATTAACGTAGTGGCGCCTTGCTTCTTCGAATGGCATCCACAAAGTTGCCCACTGTAATGGCATCTTGCCACCAGGTTCGCAATATCACCAGGAATTTTGGTTCAATGCTCCCATGTCCACGACTTCTTTTTAGAAGGCCGTGGTGGTTGATCTTGCTCAATGGGCATCTACTCTTCTTTGTTGAACATATCCTCATCCTTTATATCTACTAGGAGTGAGAGTCGACTACTCGCACAAGATGTAGCTGCTCTAGATGTAGTAGCTCTAGATGTGGCTCTAGGGGTGGAAGTATTGAGGGATGTAGGAGTTGTAGCATTGGCATCCGCCACATCCCCTTTTGGACGATCATCTCGACTAGGTCTAGGATCCATATCACAATCAAAGAAACTGAAAAAATAAATTTGAAACAAAAAATTAGTTTAAAAAATAACTAGGCTATATTAAATATTTAAATTAACGCAAAGATATATGTAGTCTTCCAATGTAGACTCCACTGGAAAATTTATAGAAGAGTAATGCATAGCCCTAGTGCAATAAAAAGAATGTGTTGCATGCTCTCTAAAGTCATAACAGATGTGTTGCATTCACCCAAGAAAGCCATGACTGAAGATAAGGGTTAGAGATGATAACAGGACACTATTGCAGACAGGAATCTCTAGTAAAGACAATATAGATTCTCTGGGTTTTGAATTGGAGCCCAGTATCGTGCAAACTCCTCCACCCTTGTGCTCTAGTGAATTTCATCCTCTTTTGTCATGTGACTCGTCTCAACTTTTAACCAGGTTATTCTTATTTTCTTTTGCAAAACCTTTTGTCAGAGTTGGCATTTGCAAGGCTTGGTCATTTGTTATTATTTTAAAGCATCAATGGTTATTTATTTTTTCTCTAACATTACTTAAATTTTAACCCTTTATTCATCTATGATTCTATAATTTCATGCAAAAAATAATGAAGGGCTTGCTCGTAATGAAGCCACCCCTCATAAGACTCATTTAAGTAGGACCGACAGTGGTAGTGCTCCTTAAGGGCGCCACTAACTGTTGTAATTTTAAGTGCATTGAGATTCTTGGTTTAAGTTCAACTCATCAAATTGTGAATTGTTGGTTTTTTTTTTTTGGTATAATGCATTTTAAGTTCAACTTCATCAAATTCCTCCCATATTGATACAACTGACAAAACTATACTGAGTTCTCAAGCTCTAGTTGCCCTTCCAGCAAAGAGCATGGAGGCACTAACTTTAATTCCCCAGGAATTCCAAATAAGCACTAGCTCGAGTGACCAACACTTTCCAACAAATGAAACTCAACCACCACAAGAACAAATAAACATTATTTTAATCAGGAAGTCTCTTATAGGTAAACAAAAAAAAAATCCTAACCTTTAAAACAAGCAAAAATATAAAACACAGAAAAAAGAAGCAAAAATATATAACACAAAACAAAGAGAAACCAAATTCTTTTGATTGCACAAGTCTCTTATGTGATCCTTAAATGTAGAGCTCATTTCTTGATTCAAATAGCCCATTTACAAATTTACACATTGATTTTTGAATGAGTAACATCACTTACACATTTTATCAAACACATTGCATGCATACAAACACAACTTACAAACACATCATACATTTCATCAAACATATTTCCTTACTACAAATTTTCAAAATCAATACACAAGAATCACAACAAAATACTCATATGTGCATGCTATGAGTAACAGAAGAGACGTGTACATAAAATTAAATTGCTTGATTTAATTTTAGGGCTCGAAACCCCTCACTCTCACCGTAGGTTGAAGCTGAACGGAGACTGAAGCTCGGATTGAAGTCGCGCATTACAGAGGAGCAAAGAGGAACGACGTCAACAAAGAGGGAACGACGCGGCGAGGTTGAGCTTCACTGGTTCAGACTTGAGACGAGAGAGAGAAGGGAGAAGGAAGAAGGAAGAAGGAAGAAGGGAAGGGGGGTCCTGCGTTTTGGACCCTCCGTGTGATGAAACGACGCCGTTTCACATTAAGTGGAACGACATCATTTATTTTTTATTTTTTGAAAAAAATTTGGAGTCGGAGTTAGTAGCTTCTTGGAGCTCTGAACTCTGACTCCGACTCCCAAATCAGAGCTACTTCTAACTCCGACTCCGAATTCTGACAACTCCTACTCTGTTGGAGGTGAAATCTGAGCGGATGTCTGGCGAAATCAGAAATTTCAGAATTTTGCACAGCCTTAGTACCCGAGTACAGGGGGCTGTCCTTGACACCCTACTCCTAAGTTGTTGGTGTTTCCGTCTGTGCTGCTTCAGCGCCTGGGTGTTAGTGTCCTTCCTGACATATTGATTTGACCTTGACGCCTTGATCAAGGGTGGTCAGGGGCGATCCATACCTTCGACTGGTCCCCACACAAGGCGCGTCTTCTACCCCTTCCCACTATCGGCCCTCTAGGTCGGCCTGGCTCGTGCTACCCAAGCAACCTGGGCCAGTTTGTTCAGCCTAGCCCACGTCTAGGAGATTACTGCCCTTACACAAGCATTCCACTGTTTACTAAGAAATACTAGTTTTAAGTTCCTTCAATTGTTCTAGTTAAGTGGTCCACCTGGCACCCAATAAATACTACTTTCAAGTTCGTAAGTCTGCCAATAGGATCTTTGAGCTTGTGGTCGACCTTGCAAGCCAGTTTAAGAAGAGTGATAATCCCTTGCGTGAAGAATTTCTGGTTTTGGCCATGCTTTTGTGGTGACATATTGGGGTGACGGGGGAATTATTTAGGATATCAATTTTTGTATTTGTCATTTTAATTAAACGTAACATTGTTTACCCTTTGTGTAGTGTAAGGGCTTTAAAGGATTTAACAAATTACTCATTAAAAATAGAGTAAAGTAGAAAGTAAAAAAGGCTTGAAGGACAAAAATGTTTTCAAAAATTGGGGAATGAAAGGACAAAGTACAGTGAAACGGGTGATAATTTAGTACGACAGTGCAAACACAATGGTGAACTTATTACTAAAAAAAATATTTTGGAATTGAATTCTAGTAAAGCACAAGGGCTGAATTCCATGATATTCTTTTTAGTAATAACTTCATCATTCAATTCTTTTTAGTAACCATAGAGGATTTGGTCTTTTATTTCTCTTGAACAATGCCAAGCATCCTAATTTGGCTTTGAATTCTTAGGAAGGGAGAAGTGTAACGACCCAGTCCCAAAGGGGGAGAGAGTTACTTTCTGTCACTTAAACTCACATCTCATAGTACATATATAGACTTCCATTTCTCAATTACACATAGATCTAACTGTTTCCGATCAACTAATCCAATATAAATAATCTAAAAATACCACAAAACTTCAAAAATAAACATTAACCTTCCGATAATCATAGCAACTTTCTAAGCTTAATCCACCATGCTTAAATCATCTCACCCATACTCCCAGGTCTTGATCCTCAACTGAAATATTCAAATTATTTGAAAAATATGGTAGAGATAAGGGGTCAATTATCAATAACTTAATAAGCATAGAACATATACTAGCATGTAAACATGAGCCTTTTCATAGAGTTCAAAATGCAAAAACACAACATACTCCCAGGTCTTGATCCTCTACTGAAATATTCAAATTATTTGAAAAATATAGTAGAGATAAGGGGTCAATTATCAATAACTTAGTAAGCAGAGAACATATACTAGTATGTAAACATGAGCCTTTTCATAGAGTTCAAAATGCAGAAACACAACATTTCAGGTTCAATATGGAGATCGCAAAAACGTGTTATAAAAAAATCAGAGCGACGTTTCAAATTGTTCATATTCAAAGAACCTCTAGCATAACATGACTGAACATCTTCATCTTATCTTATCATTTCATATCATATACCATGTTTAGCCCCCGTGGTAGGGTTGTGTTATCCCCGGTGGCCAAATCAGGTAGTATTAGAATGTGAATCTTTCCTTTATTCATTCTCGAAGCCCCGAGTATGCACACAGAAAAGAAAAAGCGGGAAAACTACTTTGTTTCCAAAATAGATGCACTCATATCAGAGATGTTGGTACCAACCATATAACAGGATTAGAGTCAACTTATCAGAACCAAAAACAAGATCATAATAGAATCAGAAAGTCATGCCAAAGGTTTTTCAAATGTCATATAATATCAAATAGAAAACTGAACATTTTCTTATGATTTTCACATAAACAAAATGGATTTAGAGCATCTTCATATAACATGTATGAAATTCACAAATTCCATATTCGCTCTTTTACACATTTCAAAAACAACATGTCAAAATATTTCTCATGTCTACACTAATCATGTCAGAAAACACTCTTTATTTTATATAGATTTCATGAGTAATGCAGAACACATAACTGAAGTTATTTTCACATTTCTTTTCAAAACATATCGTGCACATTTTTCATAAAATCAACATCAGTTCATTTTTTTAATGTAAAGTCTAGTACAGGAACCCCACTTATCTGGACTTTTTAACTTTTCTGAATTTTCTCACAACTGTGCTAAATGAATATCAATCGTTACCTATAAAATAGTCGCGTAACTTGTGTGAATTTCCAATTGTACATATAATTCATAATTAAAGCTGGAGAATGAAAGAATCTATTTTCCTTTAACATAAAAAATCCTCTAAAACTGAAATACCATTTCCTCCAAATACTTTGATTTTCACATAATTTTCTCGAAACAATTACACGATTAAATCCTAAGATCATATTACTCGTAAATTGGTCTTAGAATATTATCTTGCAAACACATGATCTTGATACCAAACTGTACTTATTAAATTCATAATATCCACCCTTGACCTCTTCATCCAATGCATCACCTATAGGTTTTCCATCTTGAATGTGTCTCAATGCCCATCTATCTAGAGATGTATTCATCACCATTATTGACTTTGGTTGTTCGAGCATACTCTGCCTTTCAATTCAACAACACAAAGCTAAGCCAAACTTCTGATGATGGAAAAAAAGGAAAACATCATCAATAAAATGGAAACTTGAAAATTTATATAGTTACACACCTGTAGCTATGTAGCCAAAAGAGCCAGCCACTCCTAATATTGTAGCTAGTTCTCCCTCCTTGATCAACATCTTTGCTAGACAAAAATCAGCTATTCGTGCATTGAAATTGAGATCTAAAAGGATGTTGCTTGACTTCACATCTCGATTAACAATGGGTAGTGAGCAATCATGGTACATATAGGAAAGCCCCTGGGCAGCTCCAACTTCACATCTCTTGAACAATGTTGAGCATCCTCATTTGGCTTTGAATTCCATAGGAAGGGAAAAGCATCACGGTTTCCTCATTCTTCTCTCCATTTTTGACTGGCTGGCTGCACTAGAGCAAAACCTCTTTCTTGGCTTGCATGGTAGAAGGCAGTGTGCCAATACAAGAGAGTCCAAGTCTGAAAACATGACACATTTCTTTCAAGTGACAGGGCTCCTTAACCGCCCCATACAAGGAATCACCTATAGGTTTTCCATCTTGACTGTGTCGCAATGCCTATTCGGCTAGGGATGTGTGTTTATCACCATCATTGGCTTTATATTAATTCTTGTCGTGCAAGCATACTCTACATTTCAATTAAACAACACAAGCTAAGCCAAACTTCTGGTGATGGAAAAAGAGGAAGCATCATCAATAAAGGAAAACTCGGAAATCAACTGACATTGTACCCAGTTCTCCCTCCTTGATCAACATCTTTGCCAGACCAAAATTAGCTATTTGTGCATTGAAATTGAGATCTAAAAGGATGTTGCTTGACTTCACATCTCGATGAACAATGGGAAGTGATCTGTCACGGTGCATATAGGTGAGCCCCTGAAAAATTATTGATTCAACCAAACATTGGGCAATGAGAGGGGTGAGGAATTTTTTGCACTTCTCAAGAGAGATATGGAATATTTGTATGAACAATATGTTACATTTGGTGGTGGGTGTGTAATTGGGTCTAAGTCAACTCCTCGAAGTGAAGGTAGTGCATCAATGGGGAGTAGTAATACCTTTACAAT
Source organism: Juglans microcarpa x Juglans regia (assembly GCF_004785595.1). Classification (NCBI taxonomy): domain Eukaryota; kingdom Viridiplantae; phylum Streptophyta; class Magnoliopsida; order Fagales; family Juglandaceae; genus Juglans; species Juglans microcarpa x Juglans regia. Next base: position 28,013,165 of record NC_054597.1, read on the forward strand.
TGATCCATTGGCCTTTTTGAAAAACTTCCATAAAGGGCAGAAATCAGCATTCTCAATGGATTGTAAGTTGGAGATAGAACGGTATTTGTTGCAGATGTTGAGGTTCCTACAAAAAGTTTTGACATTTTAATTTAGTGGAAGGTCAACTCCACCAAATATCTAGCTCTTGCTCTAATGGCGAGAGATATCATGGCCATTCTGTTTACCACTATAATATCTGAGTCTACATTTAGCACAGGAGGTCGTGTCCTGGATCTGTTTAGGAGTTCTTTGGCGCGTAGAACTGTAAAGGCTCTTGTGTGCGCGCAAAACTGGTTGAAGTCCATTCCTATATGCTTGAGTCAAAATTATTCGGTTGATGATGTAGAGAGCTTTAAGTTAGACTCAAGTAATGTATTTAGATATTGTTTTAGTTGTTATATATGTTGATTTTGAAATTTTGTGATACTAACCTTTTATACTTTAACATCTTAATGTAGAATTAACCACTATGGCAAGGTTACTTCATGAAGATGATTGAGGTTTGAGTTAGTTACTTGGCAATAGCACTATGATCGAGGTTGTGATGTTCTTAACCTGTTATTTGTTATATATTTATCATGTTGGATATGTTGTTGCTAGTTGTGTTGCACTATTATTATTGGCTTTAGACCAAAGGGCTAAAGGTCCAAAGGACACATGATACCACAAACGAGTTATATAGGTTTAGTGTTTTGAAAACGAAAATTGCAAGAAGCTTCCAGCCAACTAGTATACATCATCTTATGATTTTCCTATATTGATATATTATGAAGGTTCAAAAATATTTTTCTAAATAAAATCTTTTCATATTTTCTTTTCAGACACAACTTGGAAGTTGGAATGACAATGTGGCACTTGGAACATTTAAAGTATTTTGGTTCATTTGTTGCCTTGTTGGGAAATTATATTTGTTGTTTGAAACATTTAATTAGGTTGGCACTTAGAAAATGTTGAGTTTCTTTTTTTGTCAAAATTGAAACTTATAAAATGGCAGTTGTAGTCGTTGTAAGAAAATATTATTATGATTGCTGTGGATGAAGGATGTTGTCTTGGGAATGATTTTGGATGTGGTTGATAGATGATGGGTGCGGATGTTTATTGTAGTGATTAGTTGGATGTGGATGATGGATGATGAGATTGGATGTTTATTGTAGTTATTAGTCATTTTTAATTTTTTTTGAATTTTTTGAAGCATGTTAGTATGTTAGTTGTTTTTATTTTTTTATATTTTTAGTAAAATTGAAGCAAAAGTGAATTATTTAGTTTATATTGTAATTTTTGAAAAAATTTAAACTTAAATGCTAACACAAAAAATTCCTTTTAAAAAAGTGTGCCAAATATGAAGTTGAAAACAGAAAAAAAAAATCCCAAAATCTGACTCCGCTTCGACAAGTTAAAGTCGGAGTCGGAGTGGAGGATGAACATCTCAGAGTCAGAGGATGGGCATATAGACTCCAACTTGGTTAATGCTGAGCCTTAAACCATAGAGGATCTAGTCTTTTATTTGTCTTAAACAATGCTCAACATCCTCATTTGGCTTTGAATTCCTTAGGAAGGGAAAAACATCTAAGTTGCTGCATTCATCTCTCCATTTCTGACTTGCTAGCTGCATTGGAGCAAAGCCTTGAGAACCTTTTTGATGGATGCTTTGGTAGAAGGTTGTGTGTCAGTACAAAAGAGTCCAAGTCTGAAAACATGACACATTTCATTCAAGTGACAAGGTTCCTTGACCTCCTCATCCAAGGCATCAACTATTGGTTTTCCATCTTGAATGTGTCGCAATGCCCATTGGGCTAGGGATGTATGTTCATCGCCATCATTGGCTTTCCTTCCGGTTGTCAGCTCCAGAAGGATAACTCCAAAGCTATAAACATCGATCTTTTCATTAATTCTTGTCGTGCGAGCATACTCTGCATTTCAATTCAACAACACAAACTAAGCCACACCTCTGGTGATGGAAAAACAGGAAAACATAATCAATAAAAGAAACTTGGAAATCTATATTGTCACACACCTGGAGCTATGTAGCCAAAAGAGCCAGCTGCGGCTGACATTGTAGCCGATTCTCCCTCCTTGACCAACATCTTTGCTAAACCAAAATAAGCTATTTCTGCATTGAAATTGAAATCTAAAAGGATGTTGTTTGACCTCACATCTCGATGAACAATGGTTAGTGAACAGTCATGGTGCATATCTATAAACACTGGATTTCGTTCAAGTATGAGAGGCTCCAAAATTTTTGCTTTCAGTGTGGCATTTTATCACATAAAGGTAAAAGTTGCTTTAAACAAAGAAGTTCCATTCTTGAGGATGATCTGAGACACATGCAGTTTGGGCCTTGGATGCGTGCTCAACATATGAATTCTGCCTTTTTTGACTCTAGAAGATATGGTGGCAGTTTAGATTCCAAACACCAACAAGGGTGGCAGCAGACAGTGGCTAAGGGTGGAGGTGGTGCAGTAGCTAAAAATGGAAGCAGGTTAGCGTGGATGATTCTCAGCCTTCAATTGAGGAGAATGTTAGAAGATATGATTCTAATATGGAAAGAACTGATACAGTTGTGCCAAAACCAGTAGAGAATACAGAATTGCCAAAATCTGTCTCTATTGATTCCTTTAATGTAGGCACTTTCCAAGATGGGGTGAGCTCGAGAGTGGAGGTTGAGAAGGTAAAGTCTGAGGTCCTAATCAAGCCTGAGGTTCCTTAAATAATCTCAAGAGGAATGATGGTGGGGATTCTTGCCTTATGGAAATGGAATCTTTTTTGGGACATGTGGACTGTTTTCCAAAAGAAGATGTTTCTATTTTTGGAAGCAATAGGCCAGAAAAGGAAAGGCAAGTTGACTCAATAATTCTTGGACAACAGGGTGTGATTGCTAAAAAGAAGGGAACCATGTGGAAGAGAAGGGCTAGGGAAGTTAATAGCTAGGGGATTGAGGAGGGTAATGTCATTAAGAGGGATAGGGGCAAAAGAGGGATGATTTCTAAGGTAGATGTTTCTAAGTCAGCAAAGAAGATGAGGCTTGAGCAATGCAATTTTTCTACCAGTTGTCAAATTGAGTTGGTGGAGGCTGCTATGCAGCTCCACCAACAGCAATGATAGGCCTTAGTCGGTACTATAGGGGGCTTGGGAACCCCCGTACAGTTAGAGAACTTCACTTACAAGTGAAGACTAACTGGCCCAGGTTTGTTTTCTTAATGGAAACAAAATGTGGAAGGCACAAGGTGGAAGTGGTAAGGAATAAGGTGGGTTTTGATTGCAGTATTGTGGTTGAGAGTAGGGGACTCAGTGGAGGTCTTGCATTCTTTTGGCATAGTAGTGATGATTTTATTCTGGAGTCCTACTCTCATAATCATATTTCTATGTTGCTAAAACAAGATGAGATTAATCATAAAGTGTTATTACTTGACTTTTATGGCTCCCCTTTAACAGCTCGGAGGGGGAAAGTTGGCGACTAATTATTTCTTAAACCTAAGGATGAGAGGCCTTGGGTTTGTTTTGGTGACTTCAATGAGATTATGCATCAACATGAGAAGTAAGGGGCAACTAGGAGACCGTATCATCAGATGGAAGATTTTCGAGGTAGTGTGGAGGTTTGTGGCTTAAGTGATATGGGGTTTGAAGGAGCTAAATTCACTTGGTGTAATAGTAAGGAGGGATCTCAATTTACAAAGGAAAGATTGGATCGTGCTTTTGGAAACCTGCAATGGACAAATTTGTTCTCTATGTGCTGTGTTACTGCTCTAGTAGCACAAACCTCTAGCCATAGTCATTTGTTGTTGACTTTCAGTAATGGAGGGGGGAGGTGGCCAAATGAAGGGTGTGGAAAAAAAATGATCTTTAGGTATGAGGCCTGCTGGAAGCAGCAGGAGGACTGCCACAAGATTATTTTAGATTGCTGGGTTCATTAGCATGTGCAGTAGGCCCAATTGTTTTTAACTCAGAAAAGTCTTGAGAGATGTAAGGAGGTTTTTATTGAAGTGGAGCAGGACTACTCTCAGAAATAATAGGAAGAAGATCTAGGAAAAGTTAGAGTACCTGTCTAAGATTCAAAACTTGAATATAGGTGCAAGTTTTGAGGCTATCAAGGCATTATAGCAGGATGTTTATAAAATTTTAGAAGAAGACAATGTCAAATGGAAACAAAGGGCAAAACAAGCTTGGCTTAAAGATGGGGATAGAAATTTGAAATACTTTCACAGGTGTGCTAATCAGAGGAAAATAAATGAGATCAAGTGCTTGACTAGGGAAGATGGTAGTATGGTGAGTATATGAGAGAAATTTCTGATTTGTTTTTTCTGTATTACCAGACTTTGTTCACCTCTTTAAATCTTGTTGGGGTAGAGGAGTGCCTGAGAAATGTTGAGAGTAGTGTGGACATGGATATGAACAGGATGCTTGAAGAACAATACACTGCAATTGATGTTAAAGAAGCTGTGTTCCAAATGAATCCTTTGGGCTCTCCTGGCCCAGATGGTTTTCCATCAGAATTTTATCAAGCACATTGGGACATTGTGGGGAGTAAAGTTACTAAAGCTGTTCTGGACGTGTTTAACCAAGGAAGAGATATTAGATGCATCAATGATACCTATATTGTACTGATTCCCCAAGTAAAATGCCCAAAGACAGTTGTGGATTTTAGGCCTATTTCCCTTTGTAATGTGATTTATAAAGTGGTGTCTAAGGTTCTAGCTAACTGGTTGAAGAAGATTTTACCCCACATCATATCCCCCACCCAAAGTGCCTTTGTCCCTGGTAGGCTAATTCTTGATAATTTTATAGTGGCTTTCGAGGCTATGCATTCTATGTCTATCAAAAGGAAAGGATAGTAAGGGCACATGTTAATAAAGCTAGACATGAGCAAAGCATATAATAGAGTAGAGTAGAGCTTTTTGCGAAAAGTGATGATGAAAATGGGCTTTAATGAGAGATGGATAAGCTTGGTCATGGGGTGTATTGAATCTGTTTCCTACTCTATTTTGATTAATGGGACTCCTCAAAGATCTTTTAAGCCATCTCAAGGTATTAGACAAGGGAACCCTTTATCCCCTTATCTTTTTTTCTTGGTGGCTGAAGTACTTAGTAGTTTACTCATCAATGCTGAAGTAGTAAAGAAAATTCATGGCTTTCCTTTGGGAAGGGGCAAGTTTAATATTAATCATTTATTTTTTGCAGATGATAGGTTGCTTTTTTGTAGAGCAAATGCAATGGAGTGGGCCAATCTCAACTATGTGCTTAATCTCTATGAAGGAGCCTTGGGTCAAAAGCTCAACAAGGACAAAACAACAATATTTTTCAGTGCTAATACTCGAAAGGAAACAAAAGACTACATCCTGAGTTTGGTAGGGACTAGATCCACTACATGTTATGAAAAATACCTTGGGTTACCTGCTATCATTGGAAGATCAAGACATAATGCTTTTAAGAGTATCTTGGACAGAGTGAGAAGTAGGGTGAGCAATTGGAAGACTAAATTTTTGTCTCAAGCAGGTAAGGAAATCTTACTCAAAGTAATCATACAAGCCCTTCCTACCTATTGCATGGGTGTGTTTAGGCTGCCCAAATCTTTGCTAAAGGAAATCAATAGAGTCAAGCATCAGTTTTGGTGGGGTCAGCAGCAAAATGAATCTAAAATCCATTGGGTTTCTTGGAGACAAATGGGGAAGGCAAAAGAGGCAGGTGACTTGGGTTTTCGAGATCTTGAAAGTTTTAACTCGGCACTATTGGCTAGCAAGGGTGGAGAATTCTACAATATGCTGATTTTTTAGCAGCTCAGGTTATTAAGGCAAAGTACTTCTCTTCATTTACTTTTTTCCAAGCAAAGTTGGGAACTAGGCCATCTTTTATTTGGAGAAGTATATTGGCTGCTAGAAACCTTGTTGTCAAAGGCTCTATGTGGAGGATAGGAAATGGGCTGGATACTAGAATCTGGAAAGATAGATGGTTACCTCAGCCCACCACTTACATGATCCAGTCCCTATCTAGATTTTGGGAGAGCATACCAAAGTTTCTGATCTCATGAATGGTGAGGCAAAGTGGTGGAATAGGGACCTGGTTATTGAGATTTTTGGGACTGATACAGCTGCTGTTATTCAAAGAATACCTGTGAGCTCTACTGGTGCTAAGGATAAACTTATGTGGTTGGGGACTAAGGATGAGATGTTCACTGTTAAAAGTGCTTACCACTTGCAAAAGAAGCTCAATGAACTGCCTAAGGGACAGTCATCAGGGAGGGTTAAAAACTTCAAAAATTGGACCAGATATTGGAAACCAAGAATTCCTAATGTTGCCAAGGTGTTTGTGTGGAGGGCCTATTTTGAGTCTTCACCTACAAGGGTGAACCTCTTTAAGAAAAAGATTGTGGACTCTCCTTTGTGCCCTATTTGTTGCAAGGAATAAGAATCTGTTGCTCATGTTCTGTGGACTTGTAGCTCAGCCATTGATGTGTGGTGTCAAGAGCCAACTGTATTTAAAAGAGTACTTTGAAAGCAGGGAGTTTCTTGGAGATTTTTGAGGCTCTAAGTTCTTAGTGTGATGACCAACACGTGGAATTATTTACAGTGACAACAAGAAGCATATGGTTTAGGAGAAACAAACTGGTTTTTGAAGGGTCTTTCTTGCATCCTACTCTGTTAATGCAACAGTCTACTCAGTGTTTAACTGATATGGAGGTCCAAGTATCTTCAAAGGTAAACTCTCGAGTGGCATCAAATCAAGGTGTAAACTAGGTCCCCTCTCCTGCTGGATTCATTAAAATAAATTGGGATGCTGCTTTGAGTGAAGTCCATGACAAAATTGGTATTAGCCTGGTAGCTCGGGATCATGAAGATATCCATGACTGGTGGCTTGTCTCCTCTGTTGGTTGAAGCAAAAGGTGCATTTTAGGCTGTTCAGTTTGCAACATAATTAGTGTTGGATTTTGTCATCATAGAGGGTGACTCTCTCCAGGTGGTTCAGGGGCTCAATCACCAAGTTGAAAGGTTGGACAATGTGGGTTTGGTAATTTTAGATGCTAGAATTCTGTTATCTAGAATTCTGTTATAATAATAATAATAATAATAATAATAATAATAATAATAATAATAATAATAATAATAATATCAACTTTATATTATAAAGTACTATTCTTTCATCAATAATTAAAATGATGAAGTTTGCTAAATATTTTTAAGAGAATAAAATCATCTAATTAAATAGAGTTTTTAAAATAATTTAAATCTCATAATATTCTTAAATAAATAAAATCATTTAGATAAAATGATTTTTCTACAAATATAATATTTTTGGGGCTTCTAAAATATAAGAGGCCTACCTTAAAATCGAGATTAGTTAAATAATACTGAAAAGATGCTATTTAAAATATTTCATGGACATTTAAAATATTTCGATGGCTTTAAAATACTGGATTCGCTTTAAAAATCACCCGTTATATTTAAAAACACAACTTCAATATTTAAAATGCATAGACGAGACTCATGACGAATCGAAAAAAAAAGGGGCGGGTTATCACATTTAGAGCCATGATTTCTCATACCTTCACGGTATACTGTGATGCGCGATTGTTTGAAGATGCATGACAAGGAGAAGACAATGATGAAGGAAATATTTGTCTTCAAAGAACCGAGAGTGTCATTTATAACTGATACAGAAACCTCTATATAAAATGTGGGATACATATGTATTACAACCCACTTTATTGATAGTGAGTGGAAGTTGTAGAAGCGGTTTATTGGCTTCAAAGAAATTATTGATCACAAGGGTTCATCCATTGACAAGGAGATGAATGACTGTATAAAGGATTGGGGGATCAAAAAAATGCTTTGTATCACGATTGACAATGCCAGTGCAAATGACACTGTCATTGATTGGTTCAGGTGGAATACGAAGGAAAAGAATGACATCATTCGTGAGAGCCAGTTTATTCATGTTCAATGTTGTGCCCATATCATCAATCTCATAGTTTCTGAGGGGTTCAAAGAGGTTGATGATTTCATTATTAAAGTCTGGAACCTTGTGAGATATGTGAGGGCTTCCTACCAACAACTCCGCTAGTTTAAGGCAATAGCCGAACTTGAGATCACATCTTCCAGTATGTTGCAACTGGATGTTCTGACTCTATGAAACTTTACATACATGATGTTGGATGTAGCACAGATGTACCAAACATCATTCAAGAGGATGGAGGTCGAAGATGGCGGCATGAGGCATGCTTTGATGTAGTCAATTGGGGGAGACGGGGGCTCGATGTACTGGACACAGTTGATTGAGTCAATGTCAAGTATTTTGTTCAAATTTTGAAGTATTTTGTTTTCACCAAGAAATTATAATGAAATTAAAATTAGGATGAAACCAGTTTGGACGGAGGCACGGAAATCTCGCTCTCTTTGAGAAGATTTAAACCCTCTACGGTGTACAAAGTCTCAAATTAACTGGTACAACAGAATTCCTCTTGACTTAACTCATCCAGGATACAATGGCTCAACTGATCTTCGTATAACCCGAACAAACTATGTACAAGTAGTTGAGCCTAGAACGCCACTCAAGGAACACCTTTCTATTATCTGAAAAATTTCTCAAAAAATAGACTTTTTCTTTTATTAAAAGAAAACACAATGTTTCATCTGATAAAGAAAAATAACATCACTCTGCAACCAATGCTACTCTATGTACACCAACCTCAATTTAATATAAAAAGGAAGGTAGACATTAATACCATAGATTCGGAACTAGATAATCAACAGAATAAAGACACCCAAGTGGCAAGTTGAGAGACTCTTCTTGTAGCAAGAAGGTCTATAAGTCAAGGGATTTGTATCTGACTAGCTGTTGATGGGGCAGGGCACGGGAGGCCTTTGTGTCCTCCACACCCGTAAATTTGTGACCTTCACGCCCATTCATTTGTGACCTTCACGCTAGTTATATTTAGTGCACAAGGCATCGACCAGGTGGGGCCTTTCCGTGTTCCATAATCAATCAATCCACTGATCACCAAATCCTCTCCAACTCCGTAAATCAAGCTGCATATCACTGAATCTTCCATTTTAGCTAATTTCGTTATTCTCGGGATAATTCTTTTTATATTAACTTTTATCTTTAGAAACTATTTTCTGGATATTTAGGCTAGATTGTAGTCGCAATTATCTTATTTCCGGATTTTAATTTTGACATCTATTTAATCCCGGCTTGTGGGATGAATATGGGGTCAATGGGTCGAGGTTTTTAGGTTCTGAGTTTTTTTTAGAGAGTCTGAGTTTTAGATTTCAATAATCTAGAGTTTATTATTTTGAGTTTCTTTCAATGAGGCGGATTTGGGGAGCAGGGGCGAGAGCCGCAGGCTTCATCAACTTTCTAACTAATTATTGCTCATTCTGTTGAATCATAATGAGACTGAGAGGTGATTTGTGATTAAAACTCTAGGATTAAGCACCATTAGTTGAGTGAAAGTAGAGATACTTTACCGCAATTAGTGTGATTTTCAAGAAAAATCCTAACGACTTAATTAGTCTCCAATTAGTTAAATTACATAAAGATATGAATTTATTAGTTGGAGATATTTTTGGTATTGTTCGATAGAAAATATTAAATAGTTAAGGAATTTTTATCATCAATTTGTGATAATTGGAATTCTATAACAAGGAAGAATAAATTGTGTGGAATTTTTTGGATGACATCAAATGCTCTAGATCTATTTTTATTATCTTTAAAATCTTAATTTTGATGCTATTTTCTTCAGTTTAACTTAGATAATGCATTCTTCAAATTTTGGTTTTCCAAATAGTAATTAATTTAGTAAATTTTAATACTTAATAGCATAATTATTGCTTGTGGGTTCGATATCCGTTTTCTTTAAAACACTTTACTACTTGTTACGATTCTATGCACTTGTAGATATTTTATGCGAACAAGTTTTTGATGTCGTTGCTGGGAATCAAACCCGGGTCACCCACCTATTTTTGGCGTTGTTGCCGAGGATTAGCTATTTGTTATTGATATTTATACTAGCTAGATTTTTACTACTTTGGATTTTATTTTGATTTAAGAAAAAAAATATAAAGAAAAAAAAAACATAAATATATCTATATTTGGTTTAAATTAGATCTCAGTTTGGTTTTTGTTTTCAGGAATCAAAAGTGCATGCCTCGATATTGAAGGAACCTAACGTCGGATCAATAAAAAGAAGAAAGATGTCGTCGCATCTAAATTTAATATAGCCGACTAGGAGTACAAGATGTTAAGAAACTGTGCTATTACCGCAATTGCGGCCCAATTGGAAAATCTATCCAAACAAATAGGTAAAATGATCATTAATGCTATTCAACCTAATGTTGTTTGTGATCATTGTGCAGGAAATCATTCAAGTGGGGAAACATTTTGCCCAACCAAGTTATGAACATGCCCATTACGTGTCCAACTTCTAACGTCAAAACAGTCCTTATTCAAACACGTTCAATCCTGGATTGAGAAATCACCCTAATTTTTCATGAAACAATAACCAAGTGTCGGTTAGACCACCTCAATAGTTTCCACAGCAAGAGAAGAAGCCAACACATGAAGATTTTTTTTTTTTTTAATCGAAGAGAAAAGGTCACATGTCTGCGAGTGACCCCCTCCCACTTTTATTAAAACCCTCGTTTATGGCGGAGGAATAACGTGTAAATCACAACCCAAGGCCTTTACAAATATCCTATACCAACCCTCCCAGGCAACAAAACTATTAAAATGAAAACGAACCAATCTAGCAAAACCTATATAATACCCAAAACAAAATCAAACCGAACCAATCCCAGAAGAAATACTTTAATTACAGCCATAGATTTGGAATCCTAAGCTTATCCATACGAATAAGTCCTCTCATTTTACTAGGCATTTCATCACCTGCAAGATATCTCTTCGTGTTGCCTCCCTCTCCTTGATGAGCCAAAAAATCCGCCACCTGATTCCCTTCTCTAAATTGGTGGTTTATAGAGACACAAAGGCCGTTTACCTCTTCCTGTAATCGTTCCCAAAAATCCCTTAAGTACCAAACGGTACAAACAACAGAAATGAGCCAACCTACCACCAACTCTGAATCACTTTCAATATAAATATTCTGATATGCCAATTCTTTACAAAGCCAAATGCCACTAATAATGGCCCTCAACTCTGCTACATTATTAGTACCCGGTTCAAATTTTCAGAGAAAGCGGCCTTCATATTACCAGCTAAATCTCGGATGATACCTCCACCACCACCACCTTAGGAACCCGGATTCCCTCTACAAGACCCATCAACATTTAGCTTCAACCAACCTTGAGGAGGCTTTTCCCAGCTCTCTTTGCGAGGAATTTTAACCTTTGGCTTGCTTGTATTCACCTGTAGCTCTTCCAATATTTTCTGATCTAGATAGGGTAGTGCACCTTTCACACCATCTGCAATTTTTGCTAGCCAACATTGCACAGCTAACCAAATCGCTTCTCCCGATTCATGCTTATCTTCCATGCGCGCTTTACAATGCTGAAGCTAGAGTCTCCAAGAAATAACAACAAGCAATAAACCAATTATCGTTCCCTTCTGTGTAGATTTTTTTGAACCACCTGCTGATCTTCACCCTTTAGGGCTCTGCATCCACGCTCTTAATTCCAAACATCGACGCCGCTCTATTCCATACCATACTTGCAATTGACCCCATGCTCAGAACATGATTCAAGGTCTCCTTTGTTTTATTCATGCAACAATTGCACCTTGAGACTATCGGAATTCCTAGATTGCGCACCTTGTCGTCTAGCGGCAGGCAACGAAACAAGGCTTTCCACATACACATGGACACTCTCTTAGGCAGTAGTTTGTGCCACACCCACTCTTCCACAGCCACTGTACCCCTTTAACTCTTATTACCTCTCATGCCGAGGTTGTTGAGAAATTTCTATTAATAGTTTCCAAATGAAAATGCCAGGCCCCACTCTCTACTTTGAACTCGACATCAGAATCTCATTCATTTTTCCTCCCCCAACCAACTCTTCAGAACGTTGGCATCCCATCTCCCTGATACCCAGCAATCTTGGACCTTTAGCTTAGGTTGATAGATCGTGCTAGTGATCTCAGCAAGGGGACCACTGTTCAACCACTTATCAAACCAGAATGAGGCTTTTTCGTCTCTAATCTTTACATATGCATTCTCATACACATTTGGAAAAACCTTTAAGACTGACTTCCAAAATCGAGAGTCTGTGTGAGAAGTAGTAACTAATGCCATGTGACCGGATCTAACACACTTTGCCTTAAAAAAATGAGTCCACAGATTATCTACCGTCAAAAGCCTCCATGCAAACTTCATGTGAAAAGATCTTTGAACTTCATCTAGGTCCCTTACCCGAACACCCCCTTCACTCATTAGTTTGCAAACCTTTGACCAAGCACACCATTTCATTTTTTCCTTACCATTACTCTCCCCCCAAAAGAATGACGAAAGACTGGAATTTATCTTCCTTATCACGACCAATGTAACTACCAGAACCGCGAGCGTATGAGTTGCCATGCATGGTAACACATGTCGAATAAGAATGAGGCGACCTCCTTGAGACAACAACCTCCTCTTCCAACTCGTCACCTTATCTCGAATTTTAGAGACCAATGGATCAAGCATTCTAGCTGCAAGGCATCCCGAACTCAAAGGTGCTCCAAGATATGTCGCCAGAAATTTACCTTCCGCAAATCCTGTAAGACGGAAAAGACCCTTGCCTCTGGCTCTGCTTATCTTGTTTGACAAGAATAGAGCTGATTTTTCCTTGTTTATTAACTAACCAAACCAACTTTCATACACCTCCATCATTTTCATAAGCATCTTCAATGATCTTATTTCTCCATTAGGGAAAACTAGCAAGTCATCTGCATAAATAAGAGATTAACGGTGCTCCCCTCGGATGATAAGAATTCCCAATCCTCCCTTCCTCAAATTTTTTTCTTAAGAGCCGAGAGAGAATTTCTTCCATAAAAATAAATAAATAAGGCGATAGTGGATCACCTTGCCGAAGGCTCCGTTGAGACTTGAAAAATCCCCTATAAGTGTCGTTCATCATTATCGAAAACCATGGAGTCAAAATGCATTCCGCTATTAACTTACGAACACGGCTAGAAAAACCAAAACCCTCCAAAACCCAAAGCAAAAACTGTAGTCAACCCGATCATAAGCCTTAGCCTTATCCACTTTTAATACCACATTTCCCCCTTTACTCTTCTTGTTAATATGTTCATACAGTACATGCAAAAGAATGATATGGTGAACCAAAACAACTCGGCTTCAATCTGAAATCTTATGGCACAAATCGGTTAGCTCTCAAACATGCTTACCGAGAGGACAACAGGAACTCTAACAAGCAACACTGTGACCAATCCGAATGAGCATGTTAAAGCCATAATATTGAGAAGTGAGTGGACATATGACCAGCCAGAGATGGTAAATACCAAGTGAGATGCAAAAGCTGCTAAAAATGTGGAGTCCGAGAAGAAGGAAATAGAGTACGAAATAAAAGAAATCGATTGGGAGGTGACCAACCAGCAAGTTGAAATGACTAAGGAGAATACAGGGGTTGCAAAACCCAAAAAAATCCAGGGAATTCAATTTTGAAACTTATTCTCCTTCAAGTTATGATCCACCAATTCCTTTTCCGCAAAGATTAAAAAAAAAATTGATAATTAGTTATCTAAATTTGATATATTATCAAACAAGCAGAAGTTGGAGGAGCATGAGACTATAAGGTTGACAGAGAGCAGTGCAATTTTAGAAAAGAAGCTGCCGCCTAAGATAAAAGATCTGGGGAGTGTCACGATCCTTTGCATTATAGGAAATTCATATTTTGATAAAACTATATGTGATTTTAGGACAAGTATTAATCTAATACCTCTCTTTATTTTTAGGGAACTAGGTCTTGGAGAAGCAAAGCCGACCACCATCTCTCTACAGTTGGCAGACAGATCTATTAAATACCCAAGAAGACTTATTGAAGACGTACTGTTGAAAGTTGATAAGCTCATCTTCCTGGCCAACTTCAGGGTACTCAATATGGAGGTGGGCGAGGGCAGGTCACTTTTGACGTATTTAAATCTATGAAATTCCCTTCCGAGGAACCATCCAAGCTTGAACCCAAACCGCTTCCATCAAATTTAAGGGACGAAGAGGATGGGGAGATCTCCAAGGGCTACATGGATGCACCTTCAAGGAAAATATTCAATTGGAAGACCAGAAAAAAAAAAATTCAGGGGAGCATTTCTTACCTTCTCTCATTCTTTTCTTTTGTTTTTCTTCCTATTTCCCATTGAGGACAATGTAATATTTAATTTGGGGGGAAAGGATATTATTTTATTTATCTCTTTATAAAAATATATATAATAATAATAATAATGTTGATGATGATAAAAATAGTATGGTTTGATGAATCAAAAACCTATGATAAGAATATGATAAGAATATGATTGAAATTGATTATAATTTTTTGGTAAAATTCTCATTGCTTAAATCTTGATGTTAATTCTTTACTTGATCTTACTTAATTTGATATTTTCTATGTTCAATGAATGCTTCTTATGTTTATTAATTATTTTGAGTACTTAGAGAAATTTTATATGAATTTTGTAAATTTGTATGGTCTCAACATATTGTAGAACTTGTTTGATTACACTCGAGGCAAAATCCTAGACAAAATATTACTGGAGAAATGATTAAGATATTCTTTGGACCGATTGAGCCTTTCAAGTTTACCCATTTATTATCTTTATCCCTAGCCACCCCTTTAAGCTCTATTGAATTATATTTTGGCCTTATATTTTTCTTTCTTGTAAATCTTATATTCTCTACCCTATTTGAGCTTAAACATTGATTTCTTTACTTTCAAGAGAACTATGTTTATACAAAATCACAGACTCATAAGAGCATGAAAGGCAAGAGAGGTAGAAGGTCTACAACTAAAGTTAATTATAGCCATATTATCAAAATCATAAATTTGGGGGTGAGAAAAGTCAACTCGTCTACTATGTGGCCAACAAGAAAAGGCCAACGAGAGTCATGCACAAAGGTATGGAATATTTTCAAAAAAAAAAAAAAAAAATGCCCAACCTGCCAAATAGAGGGGTAAAGAGAGAGATACTTGAAAGTACAATAAAGAGAGGTATGTTGAGAGATTTACAATGATTGAGAAGAGATGTTAGAAGTGAGAATGATGATAGTTTCTGTCCTACATTAGTGGAGAGTGATTTGAAAAGCAAGCCTATGGAGTGTTTAGAGATCCATTATTTATTTACTTGTTTTCATAAAACTATCCAGAGAGCTAATGATGAAGTGAGAATGACGGGTATGCATGAATGTGGAGATGGATAATGCGGTGAAATTAAATTTTGAATTAACTTTTGGACTTGATTGATCTCGAATGACTCCTATGAATTATAGACTTTAGACAATCTTTGAGGCAATAAATTTTATGAATCAAACCAATCCCTGTTTTAATTATCTTTCTTTTCTTTTTTGCTCGAGAGCAACCAAAGCTTAAGTTTGGAGGTATTCGATAAGTGTAATTTTTATGTAATTTTTATTACTTTTTTAATTATAAAAAGTGTTAGTTTCCCTTCAATTCTATTGATTTTATTTTATTTCTATATATTTTTCTTTATTTTCTTGGATTTGAAGGAATGAGAAGATTTAGTACGAAATGAGAGCATTTTGGTACAAAATAAGAGACTATGGATCCAGACTGACGAGAGGCGATGGGATTTGAAGAAAACTGAGGAGACTTAGGCAAGGAGACCTAATGGCGACTAGAATTGGCAACAAGAGTTAAGCGATAAGTGATATATTTTATCTTCTAGGCAAGAAGACTTGGTGCAAGGCTCCAGGCAACTAGGTTGGGCGACTAGTCTAAATGACCAACCTAAACTACATCATGGGTGACAACTAGCGAAGGTGAGCAACTTTACCACTCGGTAGGTTGGCAAGAAGGTGCTATCATCCCAATTGGGAGTCTTTCCTCTAAGTTGGCGAGACGGTTCGATCATCCCAATCAGGAGTCTTACTACTTGATAGGCGAGGAGCGGGTTGTGTGGTCTTTGTGAACTCCACACCAGTTATATTCAGCACACACAGCATCTACCTGGTGGGACCTTTCCGAGTTCCATAGTCAATCAATCCGCTGACTACCAAATGCTCCTGAACTCCTTAAATCAAGTCGCATATCACTGAATCTTCCATTTTAGATAATTCCGTTATTCTTGAGATAATTCCTTTTATGTTAACTCTTATATTTAGAAACTATTTTCCAAATCTTTAAGCTAGATTGTAGACGCAATTATCTTGTTTGTAGATTTGAATTTTGACATCTATTTAATCTTGTCTTGTGGGATGAATAGGGAGTCGAAGGGTCAAAGTTTTTAGGTTCTGAGTTTTTTTAGAGAGACTGAGTTTTAGTTTTAAATAATCCAAAGTTTATTATTTTGAGTTTTCTTCAAGAATGCAGATCTGGGGAGCAGAGGCGAGAGCCCCATGCTTCATCAACTGATTCCAATGAAGAACACTAGTTTTATTTTTTCTTTTCAATTTCATTATGAACTAATTCTATTTCTAGAGTTTTGATGTAGTCTAGCATTGAACACACAATTTATATTCTAAGTTATTTTATTTCAATATTTCCATGATTGAGTGTTTATTCCTTGTTCTTAATGCTTGCGATTTTCTAACTAATTATTGTTCGATCTATTAAATCATAATGAGACCGAGAGGTAATTTTTTATTAAAACTCTAGGATTAAGTACCATTAGTTGAGCGAAAGTATAGATACTTTTCCGCGATTAATGTGATTTTCAAGAAAAATCTAATGGACTTAATGAGTCTCCAATTAGTTAAATTCACATAGAGATATGTAGTTATTAGTTGGAGATATTTTTGGTATTATTTGAAAGGAAATATTGAATAGTTAAGAGATTTTTATTATCAACTTGAGATAATTGGAATTCTATAACAAGGAAGAATAAATTGTGTGAGATTTGCTAGGTGAAATCAAACGCTCTAGATCTATTCTTATTTATTTTTAAAATCTTAATTTTGATGCTATTTTCTTCAATTTAACTTAGATAATCCGTTCTTAAAATTTTAGTTTTTCAAATAGTAATTAATTTAATAAATTTCAATACTCAATAGCATAATTATTCCCTTGGGTTCGATAACTGTTTTCTATAAAATACTTTGCTACTTCTTACGATTTTGTGTACTTGCAGATATTTTATGTGAACACAAGGCTCGGGAGGCCCAGGCCCTAACCAATGCATTGTGGTGAGTCCAGGGACTCGACTTGTAGCACGAAAGTTGGCACGTCAACAGACTTGTGTCCGACTGGCTGTCAATGGGGTAGGGCTCGAGAGGCTCTGGCCATAGCCAATGCATCGTGGCGAGTCCAGAGACTCGACTTGTAGCATGAATGTCGGCAAGTCAAGGAACTTGTGTCCGACTTGCTCAAGGCGGTGCAGCGCTCAGGAGGCTCTAGCCCTAACCAATGCATGTGGCAAGTCTAGAGACTAGGTTGAAGCACAAATGTCGGCAAGTCAAGGGACTTGTGTCTGACTGGCTGTGGGCAAGGCAGGGCTGGGGACGCCCTGGCCCTAGGCAATGTATTGTGACGAGTCCAGAGAGTCGGCTTGTAGCACGAAGGTCGGCAAGTTAAGAGACTTATTTCTGATTGGTTTTGAACGGGGTAGGGCTCAAGAGACCCTGACCCTTGTGAATGAATCATGGCGAGTCTAGAGACTTGGCTTGTTGCATGAAAGTCGACAAGTGAATGGACATGTGTCCGATTGGCTGTCGATCGGGCAGGGCTCAATAAGCCTTGTCGCTAGCCATAACATCGTGGCGAGTTGATAAACTTGTCTTGTAGCATGAAGGTCGACAAGTCAAGGGACTTGTGTTCGACTGGAAGTGGGCGGGATAGGGCTTGAGAGGCCTTGGCCCTAGCGAATGCATTGTGGTGAGTCCAAAGACTCAACTTGTAGCATAAAATTTGGCAAGTCAAGGGACTTGCGATCGACTGGCTGTCAATGGGGCGGGCTTCGGGAGACCCTGGCCCTAGCCAATGCATTGTGGTGAGTACAGGGACTCGACTTGTAGCACGAAGGTCAGCATTGTCAAGAGACTTGTGTGCGGTTGGCTATGGGCAGGGTAGGGCTCGGGAGCCCTGGCCTTAGCCAATGCATTGTGGAGTGTCCAGAGACTCGGTTTTTATGATTGGGGCTTTTAGATAAAGGCAAATGGAGGTGAAATAATACTTGTTTTGTCATTCATAAGTCTTTGGTTACATTGTTGGGCAAGACTGTGGCCCTCACACAAAGTACTTTCTTAAGTGCTCGGCATTCCACGGGTAAGGCAGTTTGCAACCTTCCTAGTCCTTCAGACAATAAGAGCCCGACCTTCCGTTGGCTGCCACCACAAAGGCCCATTCCCATCAAGGACCTAGCTTTCCTTCTTCTTGGATGGTGACCCCTGTCTCCTTTAGGACTAAGTCTTCTACCTTGAAGGCCCGAGGTCGGACTCATTTGTTAAAGTATCGTTCAACTTTCCTCTTGTTGTTCGCTGTTGTACTTGCTACTTATTCTGGTCTTTCTTCCAGGAGGTCTAGGTTTTCTTTTAGTCCTTTGTGTTTGCAGTTTGGGTTGAAGTGTTGAACTCGATGCGTTGGCATTACCACCTCTACTGGAATTACAACTTCGTTCCCGTAGACAAGTGCGAAAGGTGTTTCTCCTGTGGGGGTCTTGATGGACATTCGGTAGGCCTATAATACACTGGGAGGCTCTTCGGCCCATCTCTACTTATGATCCCCAAGCTTCTTCTTCAGAACATTCAGCAATGTCTCATTAGTAACCTCTGTTTGTCCACTGGCTTGCGGTTGCCCCGGGGATGAGTACTTGGCTTTGGTCCTGGGCTCTGTACACCACTCCCGATAATTCGAGCAGTTGAATTACCTACCATTGTCTGATATAAAGCTCTGAGGAATGCCGAACCGATAGACTATGGATCTCCAGAGGTATCTTGTGATGGCCTGGGTCATGATTGTCGCTAGCGCTTCTGCTTCTAACCACTTTGTGAAGTAGTCAACTGCTACTACTACAAATTTCACTCCTCCCTTATCCTTGAGAAATGGGCCGATAAGGTCGAGCCCTCATTGTGTAAAGGGCCAAGGGGACATGATGGATGTCAGTTGTTTTGGCAGACAGTGAGGGATGGGCGCATGTTTTGTGCACTTGGGGCATTTCTTGACGAGGTCCTTTGCATCCCCAAGGGAGTGGGGCCTGTTGTACCCTGCACGCGTGACTCTGGCGGCCACCACCCTTCTACCAAAGTGATTTCTGCATATTCCTTCGTGTATCTAGGATAGGACATACTGAGCTTAGGAGGGGCTCGGAGAAACTTCTTCTATACAAGACTCCTTCAAACAATGTGAAATGTACCACATTGTTCCTAATCTTTTGTGCCTCTTCCTAGTTGCCTTGGACCAAGTCTTCACTGAGGTACTTTATGATATCGATAGCCCACTTTGGCGGTGATGGCTAGATGATGGATACGCTGATCTTGATAGCCGGTGTGTCAACCGTTTGGGCTATAGTATGATCCGAAAGTGGGGCTCTTCCTGGCCCAAGGCAGCCCTTCCAAGCAGTCAGCTTTGTGGTTCTCCCTCTCTGGGACTTACTGGATGTGGAAATACTTAAAACGGTCGTGCATCTCCCCCACTTGCTAAAGGTATTTCTTTAGTTTTTCCCATTTTGTGGTGAACTTCCCCGTTACTTGACTGACTACCACTTGCGAGTTGGCTCTTACCTCGATCTAAGTGGCTCCCAGCGACCTGGCTATCGACATTCCTGCCAGTAGTGCCCTGTAATTGGCCTCGTTGTTGGTAGTTTGGAAGCTAAGTTTGATCGCATAATCATGCTCCTCACCGAGCTCTGTGATGATGTGCACCCTTACACCCCCCAGCCCTGTAGGACGAGCCGTCGACTTAGACCTACTAGGGCTTGCCTTGGGGTGGAATATGCACTTTTTCTGGAAAGTCTAAGAATTTAGCTATGAAAGATGCTAGCACTTGCCCCTTGATTGTCGTGCAAGAGAGGTACTCAATGTCAGTTCAATCGCCCATTTCTTCATCTGGTCAGACACATCGGGTTTTTGTAATATTTTTCTGAGGGGAACATCAATGAGCACCTTCATTAGGTGAGGTTGGAAGTATGGCCTTAGTCTCCTTGAAGACATGACTAATGTGAATGCCAGCATCTCCATTCAAGGGTATCTGGCCTCAGCTGCTCGAAACACATGACTCGTGTAGTAGACAGGTTGTTGCTCCCCTCCCCCACTTCGGCTTAGGACAACAAACACGGTGTTTGGGGTTACTGCCAGGTATGCAGTCAAGCTTTCTCCTGGCTTGTTCTGACTAAGGAGCGGTGGGTGGGCCAAGTACTACTTCAGCTCGGTTAACACCCGGTAGCACTCTGCGTCCCATTTCCTTTCCTTTCTGAGGACCTTGAAGAAAGGAAAGCAGTTGTTGGTTGACCATGCGAAGAACCGGTTCAGGGCCGCTACTCTCCTTGCCTGCCTCTGGACCTCGTGAATTGTTCACAGCAAGGGCGCACTCACTATCGCCTCTACCTTTTCTGAATTGGCCTTGATTCCTCGCTTTGAGATCATAAAGCCTAAGCACTTCCCTGACTCGACGCCGAAGGCACACTTCAGCAGGTTGAGCTTCATCTGGTATCTGCTTAGCACTGTGAAACCTTCCCGACGATCAGCAATAGATTGCTCAGGTTTCCTAGTTTTGACCAAGAGATCATCTACATAGACTTCCATATTCCACCCGATCTGCTCCTTGAACAATTGATTAACTAGCCGTTGGTAAGTCGCGCCTTCATTCTTTCGATTGAACGACATAGCTTTGTAGCAGTAGAGTCCTCCGTTGGTGATGAAGGTTATCTTTTTCTCATTGTCCGGGTTCATCTTGATCTGATTGAACCTCTTGTATGCGTCCATGAAACTGAGTAGGGGGTGCCTAGCCATCGAGTCCACTATCAGGTCTATGCGTTGTTGGGGGAAGCTGTCCTCCGGGCAGGCCTTGTGCAGGTTGGTGAAGTCAACACACATTCTCCACTTCCCACTCGCCTTCTTCACTAGGACCATGTTAGAGAGCCATTCGGGGGAGTGGTTCTCCCTGATGAACCCCGGGCTTAGGAGGCAGTCCACCTCCTCGATGATGGCCACATACTTCTTTGCACTAAAGTTGTGGCGCTTTTGCTTGACATTCTTAGCCTTGGGATCCATACTCAGGCGATCCTCGATGATTGCTTTGTCAATTTCGGACATTTCTTCATGGCTCCAGGCGAACACATCTTGGTGCTCGGCAATGAGTGGTTTTACAGATCTTCTTAGATCGAGGGCTATATTGGCTGCCACATGTACAGTTCACTCGAGTCTATGCGGGTCCACCGACACCAACTTTAGGGGCTAATAAGGCTCTGTCTATCGCAGTGTCTACTTGTCCCTAACCTCCTCATCCAGCTCCGTTAGGGTCGGCAGTGGAGGCGAGTCGGTAGCCTTTCAAACTCCTTCGAGAGCTCGGACCTCTTTGGCCTCCTACTTTAACTCCCGCACAAAGCATTCTCATGTCGTCAGGTTGTTCACAACATGCTCACAACGGATCTCGCCCACTCCCGCGGGAGTTGGGAATTTCATCTTTAGATGGAATGTGTAGGCCATCGCCCTCAGGTTGTTCAGGGTTGGTTGCCCTAGGATTGAGTTGTAGGAGGAGGGTGCTTTCACCACGAGGAAATCCACCATGGTAGCTGTCGTCCTTAGGGCCTTCCTTGCCAAGATGGACAAGGTGATGACTCCAATTCGCTGGACTATGTCTCCAATGAAGCCTTTGAAGGGTGTTGGGGCAGGGCACAGCCAATCGAGGGTGATGCCCATTTGGACGAAGGCTTCCCAAAATAGAATATCGGCAGAACTGCCGTTATCGATCAGGACCCTTCTAGTTGTGTAGGACCCTTCTAGTTGTGTAGTTGGCTATATGCATAGTCACTACCAAGGCGTCGTCATGAGGGTGGAGGATGCCCTCCTCATCCTTCTCATTGAAGGTTATGATCATCCCCTGAGTGGCTCCTAGAGCTCGACATCGCCTTTCTGGCAGTGAACACGTCTTCATACTAAGCCCGTCTGGCATGGTTGTTTGCATCGAGGAGGTGGTCCCTACCTTGGCATACCATCCTGCGATTATGCAGATTTTGCCCAGAGGATCATTCCCTCTAGCCGGGCTTATTTGGCATGAACTTACTCTAGGGCGTCCTTCCGCCCTTTGCCTTACTGGACTTTCACTTCTCTGTTGCTGTGTACGAACATCGGGTCTTCGGGCGTGTTGCTCATCACCCCGTTGGTCTAGCAGTGCATCTAATTCCTCCAACTTCAACTTTCTTGTAAAGCAGTCTTTTGGTCGATGTCTATCGTTGCAGTGGTAGGTGTAGTATTAGGGTGGGCCAAATCTTGTTGTTGTTCTCTCTTTGGGCTCGAGTTTCTTTCGGCCTCCACAGCCATGCTAGAGTATGTGCATGGTCGGACCCGTCTAAGAGCTGGCTGCTCTTCCTTGCGCTTCTTGGGTTCCTTCTTCATGTTACCTTCTCGGCCCATATTGCTGCTCTGCTCAATGGCTCTCTTATCTGCCTGATCCAACTAGGTCTTCTAAAGGGCCATCAGTGCCTGAAGCGTGTCTTTGACGTTGATGAAATCATCGGCTCGATCCATGAACTCCCTTAATGAAGTGGGGATTTTCCGCGTGATTTTGATCATAAATGGGATACAGGGCTAAACCCCCCTACGAGAGCCGCCTGTGTGATCTTTTCATCCTACTCGTCTGTTTTCATGCGCTCCTTGTTGAATCGAGAGAGGTATCAGTTCAAACTTTTGTCATCTTGATTTACTTGACCATCAAGAGATAGGTTGCGGGATGCCTCCTTTTCCTACTTTCCATGAACTGCATCAAGAAGAGATGGGCCAGCTCGGCGAAGCTGTCGATCGTATTGGGCAGTAGGGACTTGAACCTTGTTCTCGTTTTCCCCTTCAAAGTGAGAATGCCCTGCATGCGACTTTTCCTGGGATTCCATGCAAGGTCATATGGGCTTTGCATGTTTTTAAATGTTCTAAGGGGTTCTTGGACTCGTTGTATGTATCTATCTGCATAACTTTGAATCTTGGGTGAAGTGGAACCACCATAACCTCAGTGCTATATGGCAGGTCTATGCTAGTGGGTAGCTAGTCCACAATGGTCATCGTACCCATATGTTTGGCCATCTTAGCATATTTATCCCCGAGTTCACGGAGCTTGAGGTGCATTCTGCGTCACTCTTCTTCAGCTGCCCCTACTTTTAGGGACTCAACGGGACTCAAAGTGGTGGCTATGCTCGTCTCTCTCCAATTCCCCGTTGGTTCTCCAT
The DNA here is from genome assembly GCF_004785595.1 of Juglans microcarpa x Juglans regia. Lineage (NCBI taxonomy): Eukaryota > Viridiplantae > Streptophyta > Magnoliopsida > Fagales > Juglandaceae > Juglans > Juglans microcarpa x Juglans regia. Next base: position 28,036,661 of record NC_054597.1, read on the forward strand.
AGGGACGCATTCCCTGTCACCTCCTCCATCAGCTTTTGTATGATTTCACCTTGTTCGATGACTCCTGCTTCCATTGTTTTGGGTTGTTCTTCTTCATGACGTAAGGCTTGAGAGCGTGTCGTTGCTGACATGCAAAGCACACGCTACTATAGGAAAGAAAAAGATCTCTCAAACAGTACTATTGTTGATGTTGTGTTTCATGGCCTGAGCAACTCTACGCTGCTGAGCTCGGTTTGGATTCTGTTGAGATAAAGAATGGGGGGTTGGGGCGTTATGATACCTCCGATGCCTAAGTCAATTGTTGGGATAGGGTGGCCAAGAAAATGAAAGAGAAAAGTATTCAAAATCAGAGAGAGAGAGCCCCTTAGAGGGTGTGAGGGGTATTTATATACTTGGCCAATATAATCTTTTGGCAAAAGGGATTTGAGGAGGTGTTGTCGTACCTGTCAGCCGAGTCATCGGGGTGTTGCCAGCATCCCCACCTGCCACTTTTAGTGTCAACCTTTTGTCAGATGGTAGGACCCCATGCTTGATCGTGACGACCACTGACACCTTAGCCTAGGCCGCACCGTGCGTGGACATGGTCAGGCGAGCCCGCCGTTAGTACCTGAGTGCATGGGCTTGTCGTTGACACATTGCTCTTGAGTTGTCGGCACTTCTGTCTGTGCTACTTTCAGCACTTGGGTGTCAGTGTCCTTCCTGACATCTTGATTTGACCCTGACGCCTTGATCGTGGGAGGTCAGGGGCAATCCATAGCTTTGACTGGTCCCAACACCAGGCACGTCTTCTACCCCTTCCCACTGTTTATTGCCCTCACACAAGCATTCCACTGTTTACTAAGAAATACTACTTTTAAGGTCCTTCAATTGTTTCAGTTAAGTGGTCTGCCTAATACCTAAGAAATACTACTTTTAAGTTGATAAGTCTACCAACAGGATCTTTGAGCATGTGGTTGACCTTGCAAGCTAGTTTAAGAAGAGTGGTAATCCCTTGTGTTAAGAATCTTTGCTTTTGGCCATGCTGTTGGGGTGACAAATTGGGATGATGGGAGAATTATTTAGGATATCAATTTTTGTATTTGTTATTTTAATTAAACGTAACAATGTTTACCCTTTGTAGTGTAAGGGCTTCAAAGGATTTAGAAAAGTACTCATCAAAATAGAGTAAAGCAGACAGTAGAAAAGGCTTGAAGAACAAAAAAGTTTTCAAAAATTGGGGAATGAAATGATGAAGTATAGTGAAACAGGGGACAATTTAGTATGAAAGTGCAAACACAATGGTGAAGTTATTACTAAAAAGAATATTTTGGAATGGAATTCCACTAAAACACAAGGGTTGAATTCCATGATATTCTTATTGGTAATATTCTTTTTACTAACCATATAGGATCTGGTCTTTTATTTCTCTTGAACAATGTTGAGCATCCTAATTTGGTTTTGAATTGCTGAGGGAGGGAAATGTGTAACAACTCAGTCCCAAAGGGGGAGAGAGTTACTTTCTATCACTTAAACTCAAATCTCACAATGCATATATAGACTTCAATTTCTCAATTACACATAGATCTCATTGTTTCCAATCAACTAATCCAATATAAATAATCTAAAAATACCAGAAAACTTCAAAAATAAACATCAACCTCCCGAAATACTAAGTCATCAGAACATGACAAAATTACTGAATAAGATTCTCTAATAATCATAGTAACCTTCTAAGCTTAATCCACCATGCTTAAATCATCTCACCCATACTCCCTAGTGTTCATCCTTAGCTGAAATATATCTTCATCTTATCATATCAATTCATATCATATCGTATTGTATCGTATTATATCATATCATCATATCATATCATATCACCATATTTAACCCCCGTAGTTAGGTTGTGTTATCCCTGGCGACCAAAGCAGACAGTATTAGAATGTAAATTTTTTCCTTATTCATTCTCAAAGCCACGAATATGCATACTGAAAAGAACATGCATAAAAATCATTTTGATTCTAAAGTGGGTGCCAACCATATAAGAAAATCAGAGTCATCTTATCAGAACCAGAAAAATAATAAGAATAGAATCAGAAAGTCATGCCAAAGGTTTTTCAAATGCCATATCATATCAAATATAAAACTGAAAATTTTCTTATCATTTTAACATAATCGAAATGGATTTAGAGCATCTTCATATAACATGTACGAAATTCACAAATTTCATATTCCGCTCTTTCGCACATTTCAGAAACAGCATGTCCAAATATTTCTCATGTCTACACCAGTCATGTCAAAAAATAATTTCTCTTTTATATAGATTTCATGAGTAATGCAGAACACATAACTGAGGTTATTTTCACATTTCTTTTTAAAACATATCATACACATTTTTCATAAAATCAACCTCAGTTCATTTTCTTATGCAAAGTTTAGCATATGAACCCCGCTTACCTAGACTTTTTAATTTTTTCTGAATCTTTTCACAACTGTGCTAAATGAATATCAATCGTTATCTATAAAATAGTTGTGTAACTTGTGTGAATTTCCAATTGTACATATATTTCAAAATTAAAGCCAGAGAATTAAAATCCTTGAACACACAAATCCCATTTCCTCCAAATACTTTGATTTTCACATAATTTTCTCCAAACAATTACATGATTAAATCCTATGATCGATTGCTTGTAAATTGGTCTTAGAATATTATCATGTAAACAGGTGATCTTAATACCAAACTATACATATTAAACTCAAGATATCCACACATGTTCTGTAGACCTCTACAACCCATACGTAAAACAAAATAGCATACTAATTTCCAAAAATAATTAAACCCAAGACTGCCTAAGAAATCAACTTCCTCATAAAATTGGGCTCACTAGAAACTCACAAAATCAAGCCCAGAGCACGTGAACATCCAAACCCAGCAGGCCCTAATACACATAGATCGCCTTGAGGTAGTTAGACACACTAGCACTACTGCTAAGTGTCCTCAGCCAAAACATGAGAGACAAAAAGATTATGCAGCAGAACCTAGTGGAAACCAGGCACCAAGCAAAGGAAATCCAACGACTATCAGAGATTAAATCACGTTAGCCTCCTTCGTGGCATGTGGTGGAGTTTAGAGAGAGAGAGAGAGAGCGGTGACTTAAGCACCCAAATGGGGGAGCTGCTCTATTTTTGGCACGGGAAAACAGAGGCCTCTTGGCATACGATGTGGCTTGCGATGGCTGTAGTGTGGAGCTCCCGACATGAAGTGGTGGCTAGAACCGAGGAAACATGGGAGAGGCTTAAGTGGTGGTGGTGCATGCGCTAGAAGACTGTGATGTGAGAGGCAGTGGTCCTCTGCTTGGGTACTGGTGGCGAAGCTATGGAATGGTCTTTTGAATGCAGGTGTTCTGGATGTGGTGATGTGGGTAAGAAACGTGCAAGCGGAAGGGGTGGTGGTTGTGAAGTGCTTGTTGTTGGTTTCCAACGTGGTTTGTTGATTGGGTGATGAACGATGAGTGGCCTATGACTGAGTGGTAGTTGGCTCCACGATGGTTCTCCGAGTGCACTACGGTCATGGTTGAGATGGATCTGTTCTGAGTTGCACAAAACAAAGGCCTTCAGTTGATCTATTCCAACGAGGGTGGTGTTATCGCTGGATTGTTTTTGCGATCTGCTATATGTGGGATGATTGCTAGTGTGGACTAGAGAGTTTTTGGTGCATGCAGGGGTAGCACTATGGGTGGAGGCTTGCCAGTTGGTGTTAGGCGGTGCTGTGGTGGCGTGGGTCTACGGTGGTGTAAGGTAGAGGCTTAAGTCAGTCGGCCGAGCGAGTTTCATCGTGCAGGAGTAGGGTGGTTCTCGTGGCTGTCGGTTGAGGAGAGTACATAATGAGGTGAAAATAAAATTGAGAGGGAGACCAAGAGGAAGAAACATTGGAGAGAGTAAGAGAGGGAGAGAGAGAGAGAGAGAGAGAGAGAGAGAGAGAGTCTGTTGAGAAGATAATTTGAAGGTGAAGAAAAGAAAATTAAACTGAAAAGGCGTGGGTAAAAATTGGGATTCATGGAAGAGGAATTGGGGGAACAACTAACGGAAGGAGAAGATTTCTGGGGGAAAGAAACCGTCGGGATAAAGCGTGGGTTTGGAGAAGAAGAAACTAAAAGGAGAATGAGTTTTTCCTGAAAGCGACATCCTGTGGGTCTTCTGGGTTGGGATCTTTCTGAGCTTGGGTCGTGGGCTTGGGAATTAAGAAAAGCATCTCAGTTGCCGCATTATTCTCTCCACTTCTGACTAGCTGGTTGCACTATAGCAACACCTTCAAAACCATTTTGATGGATGGCCTGGTAGAAGGCTGCGTGTCAGTACAATAGAGTCAAGTCTGAAAAATTACACATTTCATTTAAGTGACAGGGCTCCTTGACCTCTTCATCCAAGGCATCACCTATAGGTTTTCCATTTTGAATGTGTTGCAATGCCCATTTGTCTAGGGATGTGTATTCATCACATCATTGAATTTCCTCCTGGTTGTCTGCTCCAGAAGGGTAATCCCGAAATTGCAAACATTAATCTTCTCATTAATTCTGGTTGTCCGAACGTACTCTGCATTTCAATTCAAAGTTAAGCCAAACTTCTGGTGATGGAAAAAGAGAAAAAATTATTACTAAAAGGAAACTAGAAAATTTATATAGTTACACACTAGTAGCTATGTAGCCAAAAGAGCCAGCCACTGCTAACATTGTAACTAGTTCGCCCTCCTTGATCAACATCTTTGCTAGACCAAAATCAACTATTTGTGCATTGAAATTCAGATCTAAAAGGATGTTGCTTGACTTCACATCTCAATGAACAATCCTGAGCATCCTCATTTGGCTTTGAATTCTGTAGGAAGGGAAAAGCATCTCAGTTTCCTCACTCTTCTCTCCATTTCTGACTGAGTAGCTGCACTAACGCAAAGCCTTCAGAACCTCTTTCCTAGATGGCATGGTAGAAGGCAGTGTGAAGTACAATAGAGTCCAAGTCTAAAAACATGACACATTTCATTCAAGTGCCAGGGCTCCTTGACCTCCCCATCCAAGGCATCACCTATAGGTTTTCGACGTTGAATGTGTCGCAATGCCCATTCGGCTAGGGATGTGTTTTCATCACCATCCTTGGCTTTCCTTTCAATTGTAAGTTCTAGAAGGATAACCCCAAAGTTGTAAACATCGATCTTTACATTAATTATTGTCTTGCGAGCATACTCTACATTTTAATTCAACAACACAAGCTAAGCCAAACTTTTGGTGATTGAAAAAAAGGAAACATCATCAATAAAAGGAAACTGAGAAATTTATACTGTCACACACCTGAAGCTATGTAGCCAAAAGAGCCAGCCACGATTGATATTGTAGCCAGTTCTCCCTCCTTGATCAACATCTTTGCAAAACTGAAATTAGCTATTTGTGCATTGAAATTGAGATCTAAAAGGATGTTGCTTGACTTCACATCTCAATGAACAATGGGTAATGATCTGTCACAATGCATATAGGAGAGGCCCTAAAAAATTATTGGTTCAACCAAACATTGGGGAATGAGAAAGGGGAAGGACTTGTTGCACTCCTCAAGAAGGATATGGAATATTTGTATGAACAATATGTGGTTTTTCAATTTTATTACCTCCCAAGTGTAGAAGGTGTCTTACTTGTGTATACTGAGAGTCCCAAGGTTGATTTCACAGGGATTAAGGTAGATTCAGTGCTATGCAATTGTTTATTGGAATAACAGGAAGCAAGGAGGTGATATATGGGATGTGCAACTATCTTAGTGTCCCTAGGCAGCTTTGTAAGCCAGATTGTTCATACCATAAGACTCAAGGGGTTGAAAATAGTTTTAGCTTCTTTTCTGAGAATCCTAAATGCGAATGAGTTGGAATGGATGCACACCAAAACAAAGAAAAAACTAAAGAAACCGAATTCTTTGTATTGATAAAGATGAACAAGTTCAAAACTCAAGACCAATATTCTGAATAGCTTTTAAAGGAAAAAAAAAAATAGAAAAATACCTAGGCTTCGGGTTACCTTTACACAGATGGATTCAAGGGGAGTTTTGCATTTACTCTTCAAATGCGATTTCAGTCATGATAAAAGCATTTGGATAATGTATATGATAAAAACTCTAACAACACATTTACTGAATAATCTCAACAAATTTCATATCAAACTGCCAATCAACATACAACTCGGGTTACGGTCTGCATTCCTTAAGCATTCACCGTGCCTTCAGTCAACGATGGACCAAAGAAGACACAGAGAAACTCTAATCCCCGTGTCTATAAGCATGACAAAAATCATGGAGAATACAAATTAGAACTGGGAAGAAACCAAAACTCCCACTCAAAACCCTACTGCCCAAAAGTTCCCCTTGACCTAGTTCACGAAATTACTCTTCCATCGAGTATGAAAACAAGCTCTTAAGCAAATAAAAAGACTGATCCATAATCCAGAGAAAGTAAAAAAAAAAAAAAAGACCTTAAAATTAGAAGCTGAACTTTCCAAATGATTGTTGGACTCTGCCAAAAATCCCAACATCCCCTTCTCGCACGTCCCTTGGTCCCTTTTAAGCTCTCCTTCTTCATCCTCTCAAGTGCTCCTGCTAGTTCTCTCTCCAAGTTGCCAATTCCATGCGGTTCTAGGGTGTAAAGCTTGAGATGCAAAACAGCAAGGGTCACGGGCTTGAGAGGATTCTTTCTTCTCTTTTTGTCTAAGTGTCGAGTGGGTGTGTGAGGTAAGTGGTTAGATTTTGATTCTTTTGCACGTGCATTTCCCATTTTGACCTTGTGATGCCTTTGTTGTAAACTTGTTGTGTAAATAAGCATATGTGCTCATTTCCAGATCAAAACCCTTAATTTTCATGATTAATTTTCATATTATTTCCACTTAATCACAACCCCCAACTAGCTTTTAGCTAGACTCTTACCAAAGGAGCGATAAAAAGATGAACAGCTCTCCCTTCAAAGGTTTTCCCAGCTAAGAACTTGTCAAAAACATAAGTCATTAATTCCATAGTTCAGATTTGTTCCTCATTTCAGAAGTTCATGTAATAAAAAAAAACTTATGCAAAAGAAACCAATAATGTAATTGCACATCCCAAACTGTAAGCAGCGCTGTTCCTAGGTCATTTGAGTTGCACACTATCTTCTACCAGGTTATTTTACAGTAACAGCTATGATAGAGAATGACCCTTGTCCTTAATTCAAACCCACTGATTTGTTGGCTTTCACACTATCACACTTTGAAAGGCTTCCTCATTTCTTTTCTTGTTAAAGTCCCGTTGATAGGCAGCCTTTTCCAAAAGCACTCAGATCTCTGGTTTGTCCCTTTTCTCTTTCCTTTTTCTTCTTCTCCCTTTTTTTTTTCTTTTTTCTTTTTTTTTTTATTTTAATTTTAATTTTTTAATAAAACCATTCAGATGTGATTCATTAAGGTGTGCCTAACTGCACATTTTATAACCCTAGTAGAAGAAGTGTGACTCCTCAGATGTCCTAGTTTGCAAACGAAACAGTTTGGAAGTAAGCAAAGTGTTCATTATTTCCTTTGTCCAAGTGTGACTTTATTATACGATCTTCTCAACAGAGCCACTTCAAAGTTCTTGTGTATCTATGAACTCATGATTCAGACAGTTCTCTTCTAGTCATACCTAATAAGTGTTTCATCCTTGCATTAGAATTGTTCTCCTTGTGACAATTTTTTTTTTTTTGAAACTTCAAATACCACCTCCCAACTAAACCAAAGCATTGTCCTCAATGTGTGCATGAAGAAGAGTTAATGAAAAGATGTTACTTGGGTAGCAGAACTTAACATTTGAAAGATGTAAAACAAGAAAAATGAGTATGTCTTGTAATGCAATTTGGTTAGATCATGAGGCCAATAGCTTTGAAGAAAGAAACTTCAGTAAAAGGGAATGAGCAAAGAAAGGGAAAAAGAAAACAAAAACTAAATAAAGTAATTGACACTTGCAGTCTGTATAGGAACTTAGTCAGTTGACAATTGGTTCCTGTAATGGGATGAATGAAATTTCTGGTGCATATGTCCCTAAGAATGGCTTCAGTCTCTGACCATTCACCTTGAAAGTATTATCATTTTGAGGGTTTGATATTTCTATGGCACCATGAGGAGAATATTATTTTGTTATAGATTTCTTAGCCTATTATTTTGTTTTATATTGCTCATGTTGGATATGTTGTTGCTAGCTGTGTTGCAGTATTATTATTGGCTTTAGACCAAAGGGCTAAAGGTCCAAAGGATACATGAGACCTTAAACGATTTAGATGGGTTTAAAGTTTTGAAAAAGAAAATTGCATGAAGCTTTCGGCCAGCTAGTATACATCAGCTTATGATTTTCCAGTATTGATATATTATGAAGGTCTGAAATTATTTTTCTAACTAAAATCGTTTCATATTTTGTTTCCAGACACAACTTGGAAGTTGGAATGACAGTGTGACACTTGGAACATTTAAAGTATTTTGGTTCATTTGTTGCCTTGTTGGGCAATTATATTTGTTGTTGGAAACATTTAATTCTGTTGGCACTTAGAAAATATTATTATGATTGAATTGGATGATGGGTGTGGTCTTGTGGATGATTTTGGATGTGGTTGATGGATGATGGGTGTGGATATTTATTGTAGTGATAAGTTGGATGTGGATGACGGATGATGAGAGTGGATGTTTATTGTAGTTATTAGTCCTTTTTGATTTTTTTTTTCTTAATTTTTTAGAAGCATGTTTGTATGTTACTTGTTTTTATTTAGTTTTATGTATTGTTATATTTTTAGTAAAATTGAAGCAAAAGTGAATTATTTACTTTAGATTGTAATTTTTGAAAAAATTTAAATTAAAAGCTCGCACAAAAAATTTCTTTTTAAGAACTGCGTCAAATATGAGTTGAAAAAAAAAAAAAAAAAAGCCCAAGATCCGACTCCGCTCCGACAAGTCGGAGTCGGAGTCGGAGGATGGGCATATAGACTCCAACTTGGTCGGTGCTCAGCCCTAAACCATAGAGGATCTAGTGTAACACCCTGGTCTAGCAGGGGTTGGAGAGTTACTACCTATCAGTTAAACTCACATTTTAACAATATAATTATAGACTTCAAATTTCCAATATCATATGAAAATTTCAATTCAAAATAATTTTTTCAATATATATAACAGATTTTCTAAAATGCCAAGTCATCATAACACAATAAAACTTCTTAATAAAAATCTTCAATACTCATAAAGATTTTCTATGCTTAATCCACTGTACCTAAGTCATCTCACCCAATGTTTTATAATCGTGATTCTTAACTGAACCATAAAAAATATCTAAAAAATATTGTGGAGATAAAGAATGAGTTATCAACAACTCAGCAAGTAGAGAACATATACTAGTATGTAAGCATGAACATTTATAGAATTCGGAATGCAGAACAAAACATTTTCCTTCGAAATGCAGAATCAAAATATTTGCTTTCAAATGTGTAATCGAAGCATGTTATCAAAAATATCCGAACAAAACTTTCATAAAACTTTCTTATTCAAAATAAAAATCCTTTGGCATATCAAATTCTGAAACATCATCTATTTGATGTTTAACCCATATCAGAACATCAAATAGATGATGTTTAACCCAGATCAGAACATCAAATATTTCAGAATTTGATATTTCTGAAATATCAAATTCTGAAATATCATATCAGAACATTACATCGGGACAGATACCATGTTTAACCCACGTGGTAAGGTTATAAACTATCATTATTCCTGTGGATGGGCTACATATCATGTTTAATCCCGTGGTAGGGTTATAAACCACCATTATACTCGTGACTGAGTTGTATACCATGCTCCACCCCCGTGGTAGGGTTATAAACCAACATTATACTCAGGGCTAGACCGTAAGCCATGTTTCACCCTTGTGGTAGGGTTATAAACCACCATTATATTCGTGGCTGTATTGTATGCCACTATTATACCCATGGCGGAGCTGTAACAGAAACCGAACAAAACATCATCGGAACCAAACTATATTCAGATACAAAATCAGAATTCAGAATCTCATGCCAAAGTTTTCAGATGCCATATCATATCAAAACCAAGTATTGAAGAATTTCAGATCATTTCACATATTCAAGAATAACAGAAACAAACTTCTTCATTTAATCAAAGCAAAACTTTTTGGATCTCATATTCACTCTTTTTGCATAGTTCAGAAATAGAATACACAAAATTAGCTCATGTCTATACCAGTCATGACAAAAAATATTTTATCTTATATAGATTTATGCATATGTAGAACAAACATCTAAGGTCGTTTTCAAATTTCTTTTAAAAAACAAACGTGCATATTTTCAAACTCAACATTATTTCATTTCTTTTATGCAAAGCTAGTATATGAACCCCGCTTACTTGGACTTCTTTTTTTTGCAGCAATTTTCTACAACTGTGTCGAAATGAATATCAATTTTCACTGATAGAGGAGGCTAGAGACGACAAAAGTGGTGGCCGACTAGATTGACGGTGTACGACGCGGCTAAAGAGCACATGCAACATACGTGGGGGGGGGGTGCTTGGTCCGTGTAGAAAGGTGATGGTAGGGGTTGGCCAGGATTGATGGTGGAGCACAATGGCAGTAACACAGTGCAAAACACTGTGAGAGGCCAACAGAGGGATGGCTCGATAGAGGATTTGAGCAGGAACTTGCTCTGCTTTTGGATAAGCAAAACAGGGTCTGACTTCAACATGGTTCCCGATGGTTGGAATCGGGATGGGGGCTGGCGGCGTGTGGTGGCTCGAGAATTGGAAGGGTTCGCGTCATGTGGTGGTGGGAAGAAAAGAAAATAAAAACTGGTGGTCTTGTTGCATAGTTGAGGCTTAAGGAGAAACGGATGTGACTGGTAGCAAAATTGATGCGACTACTAGCAAAGGAAACCAATAGGTAGTTTGGTAGTGGTGCACGACAACCCTAGATTGGAAAAAAAAAAGAGGTTTTGATGAACATCCAAACTCATTCGTGTATATATATATATATATATATACACACATACCAATTGCTGTAAATCCTAATGGGATAGAGACGTGCATGTATGGGCTACAAGAGTGTTGCGAAGTGGGGGCTGAGGATTTTTTTCTTAAAAAACAAATACAAAACTATTTGAACGTGGAGAGGGGCAACTGAAACTAACTAGAATTTTAATGGGAAAGGGACTCTAGAGTCCATTTGAAAAAAATAACAAACATTTAAAAAACTAAATCATAGGTTGGATTCTTGAAAAAATAAACTAGACTTGTAATCTATATTTAAAAAAAAAATACTCAAAAACTCAACTAGTATTTTCATACACAAGTCCAAACATATTTAGAAACCGGGCTTGTCATGGTCTGAGTGTTACATCTAGTCTTTTATTTCTCTTGAACAATTCTCAACATCCTCATTTGGCTTTGAATTCCTTAGGAAGGGAAAAATATCTCAGTTGTCGTATGCTTCTCTCCCTTTCCAACTAGCTGGCTACATTGGAGCAAAACCTTAAGAACCTTTTTCATGGATGGTCTGGTAGAAGGTTGTGTGCCAGTACAATAGAGTCCAAGTCTGAAAACCTGACACATTTCATTCAAATGGCAAGGTTCTTTGACCTCCTCATGCAAGGCATCAACTATTGGTTTTCTATCTTGAATGTGTCGCAATGCCCATTCGGCTAGGGATGTATGTTCATCACCATCGTTGGCTTTCTTTCCTGTTGTCAGCTCCAGAAGGATAACCCCAAAGCTATAGACATCGATCTTCTCATTAATTTTTGTCGTGCGAGCACACTCTGCATTTCAATTCAGCAATTAAACCAAACTTCTAGTGATGGAAAAAGAGGAAAACATAATCAATAAAAGGAAACTTGGAAATCTATATTGTCACACACCAGGAGCTATGTAGCCAAAAGAGCCAGCCATGACTGACATTGTCACCGGTTCTCCCTCCTTGACCAACATCTTTGCTAGACCAAAATCAGCTATTTTTGCGTTGAAATTGAGATCTAAAAGAATGTTGCTTGACTTCACATCTCGATGAACAATGGGTAGTGAGTAGCCATGGTGCATATAGGAGAGCCCCTGGGCAACTCCAACTGCTATATGCAACCTCTTAGGCCAATCTAAGACAACATGATTGACTGAACTTGAAAAGGTTGTTGGTCTACTTTTCCTATGCAACCAACGATCCAGGCTTTGGTTATCCAGATACTCGTAGACAAGAAGTTTTGAGTTATCATTGGAGATACAACAAAGCAACTTCACTATGTTGGCATGTCGAATTGAACTAAGTACTTTGATTTCTGCCAGAAATTCCTTTTCAAGTTTTTCTTCTAGCTTTATGTTATTCCGAATCTTCTTCACAGCAACAATATCACTTGAAGGATGAACAACAACACGATATACTTGACCTGATCCACCAGAACCAATCAGGTTATTTTCTACCAATCCTGGCAAAATGTTTGATTCTGTGAAACTCAGCTTCTGGAATGAGATGAGCTTCCATGTCAAATGCAATCCATGCTTTCTTTTTTTGTAATTTATGATCACAAAGAATGAAATAAATAAACCTAGAAGAACTGCTACCACCAAACCTATGATCCAAGCAATTAATAGGTAAGAAGTTTTGCTCAACTTCTGGCGGCGCGAAGTGCAGTTCTTGAGGTTAAGGGATCGAGTTGGTCTGTTAGCACAAAGACTTGGATTTTTCAAGAAGCTGTAGGCATATGCATCATTCTCGAATTCACTTGGGATGCTTCCAGATAGATGATTTGAAGACAGATTAAGTGAAATGAGCTTCAAAAGGCCAAGTTTTGATGGAATTGGGCCAGACAACTGGTTTTCTGACAAGTCCAATTTAGTAAGGCCTGGTAAGGAACCAAGTTCCTCTGGAATTTGTCCAGAGATTGCATTTTGGCTGAGGTCTAGAGTATTCAACGATTTCCATGAATTTATATCTGATGGAAGGGAGCCTGAAAGTCTGTTTCGATCAAGCAAAAGAATTGTCAAACGAGAAAGATCTCGAGGAATCGTGCCGTTGAAGTGGTTATTACTAGCCATGAGAACCAACAAATTCCTCCAATAAGACGCTCCCTGTGGAATTTCACCTGAAAACTTGTTGTTATTCATCTCCAATCGTGAAAGATTCCATGCCAATCTCTCAGGTAGCTCGCCTGTAAAAGAATTATCACTTAGCATCAACTTTTTTAGATTTGATGATGTCCAAAGACCACTTGGAATTTTCCCAAAAAAGTTATTTCTGTATATCTTGACTAGTTCCAAACTGCTGCAATTTCCAAGTGACTTGGGCAACTCTCCAACAAGCTGGTTTTCAAAACCTACCACTTCCACTAACTTCCTATTGTCACACAAGTGTTTTGGTAACTGGCCTGTAAACCTGTTGGTTGAAACCCAAAGCCTTTCCAACATAGAATACCTCCCTAGTTCTGGAGGCAAACATCCTAAAAAATTGTTGTTAAATAACTTGAGATCTACCAGCCTCGGAAGAAGACCAATGCTATATGGGATTTTTCCAGATAATTGATTGAGAAACAAAGCCAGACCCGTCAAATTTTGAAGCTTTCCAAAATCATCGGGAATTGTCCCTATCAAATTATTTTCTGAGAGATCGATGATAGAGAGGTTCAAAGCCTCGACCACCCGAGGAATCTCTCTGGACAACTTGTTTTTGTAAAGGTAAACAATCTTTAGATTCTTTGGCATAAACAAACTATCAGGGATCTTACCGGTCAAGTTATTTTGTGACAAATCCAAATGCTCTAGAGCTGCCATTTCTCCAATCGTGTTTGGGATTTCCTTGATCAAATTTGTCCCAGCCATCCATAAAAACTTCAGCTTCTTCATCTTTCCGAACTCCGAAGGCAACGTTGACACTATCTTAGAATTATAGGCCAATCCTAGTTCCTCTAGATTGGACAGGTTTCCAATCTCTGGCGGGAAAGAACCAGTAAATGGACACTGGACAAGCATGAGTTTCCTCAATTCCGTCAACTGCCCGATAGATGCGGAGATGTTACCATTGAAGTTGTTGCCTTCAAGGCTGAGCTCTCGCAGCTGAGACATGTGGTGAATGTCATCGGGGATTGCACCATAAAAGTAGTTCTGCGAGAGGTCAAGAATTTCCAGCTTCGAACAGTTGTAAAGAGCTCTCGGGAACTCCGTTGAGTGGAAACTGTTGTTATAAACATCAAATGTTGTGAGGTTCTTGAGATTGCAAATAAAGGGTGGGACTGTTCCACTGATGTTGTAATCTCTGAAGGATAATCCAATGATAGAGTTATTGGAGCAAGTGATCTCAGGCCAGGAACAATGGGAGGTCGAGTTTGTTGGAATCCAGTGTCTGAGAGATTCTGGGTTCCCCCAGAGTTGTTTCAGGTTTAGTAGGATTCCATGTTCTTGAGCCTGAGAATTTGCATGGCTGAGAAAGAGGAAAAATGTGACGTAGAAAGAGAAATGAATGAATATTTTAGCAGCTTTCGTCATTGGAGGAGGTTGAGTTCTTTTGGCTCTGGCTTTTGCTCTAGTCTGAACTCAACTCAACAATGAGTTAAGAAATAGATGAAAACTCATAAAGATGAAAAAAAATACACATCAAATGGTGGGACGTTCAAACATTGGAAAATTAAAGAATGTCACATCTAAAAATTTTCCACACAAAGGGAAATCTCGTTGAGCAATTATTGCAAGTTTAGTCCAGCATCTTTAATTATCGTGGGGCTGGTATTTTCCATCTTTGCCAAGTAAATAAGAACCAAAACATGGGATTCTTAAAGAAAAAGAATAAAAAAAATTGTTTTTGAAGCAAGATTAGTAGATTTACTCATATGTTTAGAACAAAGAGCTAGTTTTTGTGTCATTATAGACTTTGCAACTCATAAGAGTGTTTAACATGATTAGTACGTGCTTAAAGGGCAATGATAGCCACGCCATCCGTATAATTTTTCTACAACTTTTTAATAAAATAATATTTTAAAAAAAATTTTAAATACATTAAATCAAAATTAAGACTAAAATAAATATTTAAAAAATATTATTTTATTAAAAAATTATAGAAAAATTAGAAAAGAGTAGTTAGAATATGATTTCTACTTAAATATGGCAAGTACAACCAAACCCCACTCGTGAACATGGTGGTAGACTTTGACTTGCTTTGGAAGGTTCAGTTTGTTGGTTGTACAGACACTCTTCCACCACCACTCATGCAAGCAGTCAAGCATTGATTGACTACAATTGGTTTATTTTTACAATTTTTTTTAATTTATCTTATTTAATTATTATAAATTTTTTAAAATATATATATAAAATAAAATAAATAAATTCAATTTTTTAAAATTTAAAAATAAAAATATATATTTTAATACTATTTTATTTAATTTTAATTTTTTAATTTTAATTTATTTTATCACATCCCATTTTATTTCTACATTGTATCTCATCTCTTTAGTCAAGGGCCATGCTTTCTACAAACGCCTGAAATGGGTTGGAATCAGAAAAATCAAGATATAATTAGTATACAAAAATAAAGTACAATAATGTAGGGGTGGTAGGGCCAGAGAATGGGACCTGACAGTTTCCATCAATAAAAGTGTAAATTTACTTTTTTATTATTATTTTGTAAATTTATTTACGATTAAAATTGTGTTTGAATGTTGAAATGAGTTGAATTGAGTTGAGTTGAGATGATAAAATATTGTTAGAATATTATTTTTTAATATTATTATTATTTTAAAATTTAAAAAAGTTAAATTATTTATTATATTTTATATTAAAATTTAAAAAAATTATAATAATAGATTGAGATAAATTAAGAAGAATTAAGGATCAAAACGAAAGCTAAGTATAAAATTACATTTTCCACCAATAAGATAAAGTACATCAATAATGTATTTGCCTGTTTCCCGACGCAAACATGACATTATAAAAACATGACGTTCGTCCTAAGTAGGAGTCCATCAGTAAAGACCCCAAGATAAGATCGCCGATTTGACATGTTTAGTTTTTCTTATTTTTTAAGTTTTTTTAAACATTATTCAAAATAATATTAATTTTCTTTATGTCTAAAATTCTAAAATTTTTATTTGATTATTATTCAAACAAAATATATATTCAAACGACTTTCAGTTTTATTATCTGTTTTTACAAATCTCAATACAAAAATGATTTAAAAAGAAATTATTCAAAATTCTCTCTTCTTTCACAGAACTTATTAATATTATATCTAAGAAATTTCTCAAATATTCTCTATTTTTCTTTTCTCAAAATCAAGTAAACCAAACGTGACAAAACCCTTCCAAACCAATGAGGAAAATGTAGTATTATGAGTGAAAAAATTGCAGGAGAAGCATACAACTGCTTGATCTAGTTGAATATTAACCACCTAATCTGCAGTGTGTTTGTTTATTCTCAAACATGGCCAAAACCATCGCAAGAAACTAGAAAGAAACAGTTCCCAACAACCATGGCTACAGCAAGCCAGAAAGAAGCATGGCCTAAAGCCTCGCAAGAAAGAATGGCAAAGATTCGTCTGAAACTCGGACATATTTTCTTGACTTGACTTGCCTTGATTTGATTTTCCGAGAAGAAAACAAAGACCTGACTCGAATGAAGTGCTACACCGTGTGTTGCACGAGATGGGTATTCGATAAGAGCAACAGGTTTTTTATATAAATATATATATATATTTAAATATATTTTTTTAAAAAAATTCATAATATTATTAAAAAATATTTCTTTAATCACTAAATAAAAAAAAATTAAAAAAAATATTACCAAGATCCAATAATTGATAAGAGTAGATTTAAAAGTGGTTTAGATTTAGAGATGAGTTAAAATAGATTGAAATGAGTTAAGATAGTTTGTGAATAGTAGAATAAAAGTTAAATTATTTATTATATTTTATATGAGAATTTAGAAAAATTATTTTAGAATTTGAAAAAGTTAAATTGTTTATTATATTTTATGTGAGAATTTGAAAAAATTATAATAATGAGATGAAATAGATTAAGATGAGTTGAGGTAGATTTTAAATGCAAACGAGGCCGTAACTCGAATTAACATACAGGTAAAGCTGTTTTCAACCACTTAACAACAACCAATGCAAATATGACAGCTCAGCCATATACAAATTAAAATCATGAGATCACCACATGGGATTTTTACCTAGAATTAAAAATCTAGAAATATCTTTTTTGTTTTTCCTCTTCTACCTGACTGTGCCTCTTGCCTTCCACCACCCGTTGCTAGCACCAGCAGTTCGACGCCAACAATGTAGCCACTGAGTCCGAGCTTGCCACCTAGTTTGGCAATACCAATCAACAGAATGACTTAATTGAATCTGATCCTTATTTGGATTCCACCAACTGTATTGAGGCTTGGAAAAGTACCTGCCTCGTTGCTAAGAATTTGAAAAAAGAGAAGCAATGCTCTGTTCTCTGTTTGAAGGATGCTCTTTGTGGTGAAAAAGTGGGTCTTGGTGTGAATGTTGTAGATTTGACTAGATTTTCTCTTATAGTTTTATTGCTTTGGTGGATTTTTATGGGGTCTACTGTCTGCAATCAATGATAGAGCTGTATGATATAGCGATAATAGAGGAAAATTATTATGGTGGAAATGTGAACCTCACTCATAGGGGAGTCTGCATCGTTGGGACCTAGCAAGCCTTTTCCCTTCCATGGGTTTTTTTACTATATGTTGCAGACTCAATGTTAGTCTCATGGTGGGCTACGTCGTAAGAAGATATTGGAGGCTATTTTCTTTCCTTGAACAGCATGACGGGCAAGAAGATATTCTCATTAACATAACCTTTAGATATGATGTTAGAAAAGGATAATGATAGGATTATTATCCTACTACTACTCATCCACTACTCTTTTTGTATTTGATTTTTTTTTAACTTAATGATTAAGGAAGTGTGTATTAGTAAAATTATATAATTTTTTAATTTTTTCTTAGTGATTAAGGATACTAAAAAAATCAGTTCTTCTACATATAACCGGCCCTGTAGAAGCGCCATGTAACCGAGTTGCCACGTCAGCTTCTAACAGTAATTTAAAAAAATGAAACGAGAAGAAAACAAGTGTTCGACTGAAGAAGAACCAACATATCATCATCTGAACCAACGACTGAAGAAGTACCGGCATCTGAAGAAGAGCAACTAAAGAAAGAAGAAATGACTAAACTGAAACCTAGAGTGAAAGAAAGAATGTAGGACTAACCCATTTCTGCAAAGTATTTGGAGTGGCTGATAAACGCCCAAATCCATTTCTGTAGAGGATTTCAAGTGACTGAAAAACACCCAAACCGATGCTCAGCTGAAGAACGTGGGGTACCAACTGACTGCAAAGCATTTTAATTTTTGGAGGAGAATCTTTTTAATTGCTGTAACACTCTTATCCAAAATGATGGCAAATGGAGTGTCATTTATAAAAAGTAGTGATGGGCTAGAGAGGGATTTGAATAAGTTGGAAGCTGGTGGTGAGGTATCAAATATTGCTACATGGACTTTAAAAATGGATTAGGAACAATCATATATGTGAAGATTAAGCATCGATTTTTTTTTTTTTAATCTTGGGCAAATCTCAATAGAATATAAGAATAAAAAAAAGCTAATGGAGGTTTGAAAAAAAAAAATTGGAGGTCAAGGAAGTAGCTGAACACTGAAGTAAGTGGGAATGGAAGCTATACAAGAATGTTGTTGTGCGTTTGAAATCGAAATCGCCTTTCGTTTTGGTGCGTGAGCTGCCTTCTGTTTCATTTTGGTCTGTGAGAATAAGATTGGGGCATGGTGAATGAACAGAGGTCGCTCACTTCAGGAAGGAGAAATTAAGGTTAGGGAGAAGTGGACGCACGGAGAATGGAGAAGGGAGAAGCCTCTCGATTTCATTCAGTCAAAACGGTGTGTTTTGAAAAACTAAATGAAACACATTGTTTCACTCAGTCCCACCTCCCCCATTTGGTCTCTCGATCTTCATCTCTCTTTTAAATGAAACACACCGTTTCATTAAAATGATGTGGCGATTACACACCAGTTGAGCGGGCTGGTTGCATTCAGAATTTTTCTAAAAAAATACTTAAAAGAAAATGATCAAAAAATAAAATAACTTGAAATGCACTTGGATAGGAGATGGGTAGTAGTTAGAAAAACACTTAAAAACAACCTTGATGAGTTAGCACGAGATGCACCTAATGTCTGCCCCACCATGTCAGGGGTGAAGTCAAAAAACCTAACTCACGTCAGGGTTATTTTTGGAAGTCAAAAAACCTAAACTCATATTTGTGGTGTTTTTGAAAGAAACATAAAAAATTCTAAAAATTGTAGAGAGAGCTTATGACTTTGTAGAAATCAAAAGGTATTAAAGATGTAACCAATACGATTGAGTCTCATTTTAAACATATATTATAACTAAATCGGTATATATCACTTTTGAAAATTGAATAATTGATATCGAACCGATTCATTATTGAAACCGGCACTTTTGGTTCAGTCAGATTTTAAACATATATTATAGCCACTGCTTTCAAGAGAAAAAGTAGTAAATAATAGTGAAAAAGTAGTAAGTAGTTTATGACTAGTAGTGAATATTTTTAAATAATAATGAAGTAGTCCGACCTCCAGTTTAGCTCTCTATCCAAACCAGATTGAGAGCCAAACCAGGCCTCAAACTACTTCACTTACCAAATACAGTCTTCTTTTCAGGTAGAATAAACTTTATTATTTCATAATAGGACATTACAACTTTGACCTGATATACGCATAATACAAGCCGATTACTGTTTTTAAGGCTCCCAATACATAAATTTCTTTGTGACTGACATGGTCTAGTCTATTACTGTAACTCTCTACATCAAAATCGTCTGTGAGACAACATTCTTTCCGAAGATAAATTTAACAAACCCCACATTTTGTCCTAAGACAGAATTAAACAACCTCACACTCTATCTAAGAAGGAGTAGAGGACACACTCTATGAACAAAATCCAAGAGATTATGTGGTTTTGTTTTTCTAAACCTAAAACAAAGGAATTAATAAAAACGTAAAAGATATATGAAAAAATAACAAATTATAATTTGGAAAGCTGTAGATCTGCATTTTCAACCTTAGAGGAAATAAAAAAAATGCAAACTCAAATACTGTGGTGGCACGTGAGGGACACACGCCACCTTGGAAGTATGGAGGAATGTCAGGTCTGAAGAAACTGATGGTCTTGGTCCCAAAAAAGATGAGTGTGGCGGCAATGGAGCTCCCATTGCGGTGGTGCATGGATGTCATGCGTGCATTTAGGGTCGCGCGTGTGGCTCACATGCCACTCCATTCGACGAGATTCTTTATCCATCTGAAGGATCGGTGCCTTGGGAATCTTGCGATGAGGAGCATGGTGGTTGCCTGGCTCCGGAGAACAACAGATCTGCATTTTACCCTATTGTGAACGAAAAAAATAAACAAAACCAAAAAATAAAATAAAAACTAGAGGGAAGAGGGAGGAGAGATAAGGGAGGAATGGTGGAGGGAGGGAAGAGCCAAAACTCCACCCTCTCCTTTGGTATGAGCATTTTTAAGGGGGCAGTTGTGTACCAAATACAGTCTTAATGGTAATAACTTCACCATTGAATTCTTTTTAGTAACCATAGTAGGGTTGAACAAAAATAAAAAAATTGGACTCCGACTTTGACTCCGCTCCGGCTCCACTCTGACAAGTCGGAGTCGGAGTCAGAGTCAAAGTTTTTTCCCCTGGGAAGTCGCAGTTGGAGTCAAAGGTGTTGGTGGACCGACTCCGACTCCGACTCTGACTTTTCCCTTTGACTCCAACTCCGCCTCCGCCTCCGATATTGTACATAGTTTATAAAAATATGTGTTTTTCTATATATTAATCATATAAATTTTATAAAACTATATGTTATATAGTTAGTTAAACTCAAAAATATACTAGCATGAGCTAATTATTATAAAATAATATATTTATAGTATAATATGTATATACTAAATTGATTAATAATAGTTTAGTATATATAAATATCATACTATTACAATATTACTACCATGTAACACTAAATTACTAATGTATAAATATAATAACATGTAATACTAATGTATAATAATATGTAATACTAATGGATAAATACTAATGTATAAATTTATAATAACATGTAATATTAATATATAATAACTAATGTATAATAACATGTATACTAATGTATAACCACTAATATAATAACATTAAACATAGAATACTAAGTCTAGTACATAATTAAGTTAGAAACTAATATAATAATATGTAATACTTTAGTAGAATAACATGTAATTAAATACTATAGTATAAGTCTATAATACTAATAGCCTATTAAATACTATAGGAATAACTTATAAGTTAGAAATTAGTATAAAATATTATATTGAGTTTGAAAAGGCAGTGGTTATATCCCAACGCAACACCTAGAGGGGGTGAATAGATGTAAACTAATTTTGATTGTCTATTAAAAAATATTGTTCAACAGACAATTAATCAATGGAACAAATCACACAAATAATCAACAAAAATAAGCAAGGGTTACCGCTCGAGCTCCATGTTGAGCAAGGGTTGAGCGAACTCTCTGTCTAGGTTACTGCTCGAGCTTTAAGTTGAGCGCATGTCAAGCAAACTCTTTGTATGAGTTTCGCTCGAGCTTGATGTTGAGCGCCTGTTGAGCGAACTCTCTGTATGAGTTCTACTCTAGCGTCACGTAGAGCGCATGTCGAGCCAACTTTCTGTATAAGTTCTGCTCGAGTCATGTTGTGGTCACTTCGACCCCCTTTCACTTTAACCCACTTCAACACTTGTAAAACGGTGCCATTTTACGTGGTGACTTAAACCCACGATTCCCTTTCTCCCCACCTTCCCTAACTCTTCCAAAGCCCTCTTCAATTCTAACCCTAGGCACTACTCCCCTCCACCCCAGCACGACCTCTCTCTCAAAATCCCACCGGCGACCGCCCGAGTCCATGACCTCTCTCTTAGAGTCCCACCACACAGTCTCTCTCTCTCTCTCTCTCTCTCTCTTCTAGTAAGCCCATATCTCTCTATTCTTAGTTCTCCCTTAGACGTTTATCTCTCCATCCCTCTCTTCTTTTGTTTTTTGATTTTCTCATAAAAGTTTACAAGGTCTTGAGGCTAAAGAAGGCTACAAAACTGCAAGAACTAAAGAAGGATAAAAAATTTAGGGGAGTGTCATCCCGATATCAAGGTGACTAGTACTGATTTGATTTCAACATGTAAATGAATCTATTTCGTGAATTTATTTCGTGGTGCTTTGTGAATCTGTGTAGATGGGTAGGTGCCTAGGTGTTTGAATTAAAATTAATTATTAATCTATGAATCTGTGTAGTATTTGAAGAAAAAACATTTACGTGGGATTTCACTACAAAGGAATTAGTTTGCTAGGTCACAGACTGCTTTAGCTTAGGTAGTTGAAAATTATATATAACATCTTCCATTTTTTTTCCTCTCAACTATTGTAATGAATAAGTTTAATTAGATATTTGGTTCTATTTAACAAATCAAATAGTTGCCCACCAATAAGTTTGTGTATGTGTATTTTATAATCTATTTGGCATGTAGAGTTTATGTTTTTTGGACTCTTTTTATGGGTATGATTTGGGGCTATGTTAGTATGATTTAATTACATTTGGGGCTGTGTTTTTGTATGATTTCAGTAGGTCCAATTTATGTAGGTTTAGTTTGTGAACATGTGGCCTGTCTTAATCATAGTATTTTGTTTGTGTGTTGTGTTCTACTTCTTAAACCATGAATATAGAAGGCACAAACACTTCTACATCCACATCTGCATCTTGTCCTGGCATTCCAGTACCACAACAGCCTATCGATGTTCCCATAATCGAAGAGTCTAGTGGATCAATATACTCTTCGGTAGGCCCTCCTAGTACCTTCCATTCTTACCCTCACCCTCCACCTTGTAGTAGAAACCCCAATAATGGGTTTAAGGTATGAGACCACTTCATATGACTTTTCGGTGATCCCGAATAACCTATAGCTACTTGTAACCATTGTGGGAGGCAATGAAAATGCCATCCCAAAAGGTAAGGCACTTCGGCCAAGAGAGCACACGTCAAACTTTGTCCAAAAAACCGTATGAGTAAATTGGAAAAGGGTAAAAAATTCTTGATCCTGGAAGCAAGAAGTGAAGGAGGAGAATGGGAGAAGAGTTTAAGGATGACTAAGTATAATGAGAAAAAAAAACTAGGACTTCCCTTGCTAGGATGGTAATAGTGGATGAGTTACCCTTTAGGGTTGTTGAGGGCGAAGGGTTTTGAGAACACAATACATCCCTTGATCCTAAGTTTCTTATTCCTTCTAGATTTACCGTAATGAAGGATTGTATGAGACTATTCTTGAGAGAGAATGATAGCTTGAGGAAAATATTTTTGTCAACCAAACAAAGAGTGTGCCTGACCACCGACACTTGGACTTCTATCTAAAATATTAATTACATATGTGTCACCATTCACTTTATTGATAGTAGTTGGAAGTAGCATAAGCGGATCATTACATTTGTTTGGATTAGCAATCACAAGGGGCAACAATTGCGAGGGAGTTGAAGGAGTGTATGTTTGACTGGGGCATTGACAAAATCCTCACAATTAGGGTAGACAATGCTACCTCTAACGACTTCGCTATTGATTGGTTGAGAATAAGGGAAATAGGAAGTGAGGAGTGTGTTGCGGATCACGAGTTTATTCACATGAGGTGTAAGTCAGATATTTTAAACCTTATTGTGAGTGAAGGTTTTAAATCATAAGGGTTCGTAATTTGATTAAGAATGTGAAGTTGTCTCCCCAAAAGCTTGCCACTTTCAAGTCTTGTGTTGATAGGTCAAAAGTTTCATGTTCTAGTTTCTTGGGTATTGACGTGCCCATTAGATTGAACTCGACTTATCTTCTGTTGGACATAGTTGAGAAGTATCAAAGAACCTCTCAACTTCTACTTGATGAGGATCCCTACTCACAAGTTTATTTGTCTGAGGATGGGTCTGGGAAAAAGGGTCTAGGAACTCCTAGGGCTAATGATTAGGAAACCATAAGAAACTTTACGAAGTTTCTTAATGTATTTTATAATGTCACCTTGCATATTTCTGGTACACTATATGTCACATCAAATATGTACTTGCAAGAGCTTATTAATATTCATACAAACTTGAACACTTTTTGTGACAATAGTAATCGATGCTTAAGTTCAATGGCTTTTAGAATGAAGACAAAGTGTGATAAATATTAGGTTGATTTTCAAAAGATAAATCGGTTGTTGTTTATTGCTGTCATTCTTAGTCCATGGTATAAATTGATTACTCAAACATATTGGTTCAGACAAACATTGAGCGATGAGAGAAGTGAGGAATTTGTTGCACTCCACAAGAGGGATATGAAATATTTGTATAAACAATATATTATATTTGGTGGTGGGTGTGTAACTAGATCTAAGTCAACTCCTTGTAGTGAAGGTAGTGCATCAATGAGGAGTAGTAGTACATGTA
Source organism: Juglans microcarpa x Juglans regia (assembly GCF_004785595.1). Lineage (NCBI taxonomy): Eukaryota > Viridiplantae > Streptophyta > Magnoliopsida > Fagales > Juglandaceae > Juglans > Juglans microcarpa x Juglans regia. The sequence goes on from NC_054597.1 coordinate 28,061,206, forward strand.
CAATTGATCCCTTGCCCTTTTTGAAAAACTTCCATTAAGAGCGGAAATCAGCATCCTTGATGGATTGTAAGTCGGAGCTAGAACTGTATTTGTTGAAGGATGTTGAGGTTCCTATTGAGAGTTTCGACATTTTAATTTGGTGGAAGGTCAAATCCACCAAATATCCAGTTCTTGCTCTAATGGCAAAATATACTTGGCCATTCCGATCACCACCGTAACATTTGAGTTGGCATTTAGCACAGGAGACCGTGTCTTGTATCCTTTTAGGAGTTCTTTGGCTCCTAGAACTATAAAGGCTCTTGTGTGTATGCAAAACTGGTTGAAGTCCACTCCTATATGCTTGAGTCAAAATTATTTGGATAACATTGATGATGTGGAGAGCTATAAGTTAGACTCAAGGTAATGTATTCAGAGAAATTTTTTAGTTGTTATATATGTTGATTTTGACTTTTTGTGGTACTAACCTCATATACTTTAATATCTTAATGAAAATTAACCACCAGTGTGGTGAGCTTACTTTGTGAAGATGATTGACGTTTGAGGTACTTACTTGGCAATAACACCACGATTGAGGTTGTGATGTTTTTAGCCTATTATTTTGTTATATATTGCTCATATTGGATATGTTGTTGCTAGCTGTGCTGCACAATTATTATTGGCTTTAGACAAAAGGGCTAAAGGTCTATAGGACACATGAGACCTCAAACGAGTTAGATAGGTTTAATTTTGTGAAAAAGAAAATTGCATGAAGTTTTCGGCCAGCTAGTATATATTAGCTTATGATTTTTCTACATTGATATATTATGTAGGTCTAAAAATATTTTTCTAGCTAAAATCTTTTCATGTTTTTTTCAGACACAACTTGGAAGTTGGAATAGCAGTGTCCCTTGGAACATTTAAAGTAATTTAGTTCATTTGTTGCCTTGTTGGGAAATTATATTTGTTGTTGGAAACATTTAATTTTGCTGGTACTTAGAAAATGTTGGGTTTCTTTTTTTGTCAGAATTGGAACTCAGAAAATGACAGTTGTAGTTGTTGTAAGAAAATATTATTATGATTGATGTGGATGATGGGTGTGGTCTTGTGGGTGATTTTAGATGTGGTTGACGGATGATGTGTGGATGTTTATTGTAATGATTAGTTGGATGTGGACGATGGATGATGAGAGTGGATGATTATTGTAATGACTAGTCATTTTTAATTTTTAATTTTTATTTTTTTGAAGCATGTTACTTGTTTTTATTTAGTTTTATTTTTTGTTATGCTGTTAGTAAAATTGAAGCAAAAGTGAATTATTTACATTAGATTGTAATTTTTGAAACAAATAAAATTTAAAAGCTCACACAAAAAAATAAAAATCTTTTCTAAAATGTGTACTAAATATGAAGTTGAAAACAGCAAAAAAAAGCCCAAAATCCAACTCCTCTATGACAAGTCGTAGTTGGAGTTAAAGAGGAGGATGAACATCTTGAAGTCGGAGTCAGAGGATGGGCATACCGAGTCTGACTTGGTCGATGCTTAGCCCTAAACCATAGATGATTTAATCTTTTATTTCTCTTGAACAATGCTCAACATCCTCATTCAGCTTTGAATTCCTTAGGAAGGGAAAAACATCTCAGTTGTTGCATTCTTCTATCTGTTACAGACTGGCTAACTGCATTGGAGCAAAACCTTAAGAACCTTTTTCATGGATGGTCTGTTAGAAGGCTGTGTGTCAGTACAATAGAGTGCAAGTCTAAAAACATGATACATTTCATTCAAGTGACAAGGTTCCTTGACCTCCTTATCCAAGGCATCAACTATTAGTTTTCCATCTTGAATGTGTCGCAATGCCCATTCGGCTAGGGGTGCGTGTTCATCACCATCATTGGCTTTTCTTGCGGTTGTCAGTTCCAGAAGGATAACCTCGAAGCTATAAACATCTATCTTCTCATTAATTCTTGTCGTGCGAGCATACTCTGCATTTCAATTCAACAACACAAGTTAAGCCAAACTTTTGGCGAAAAGAGCTATGTAGCCAAAAGAGCCAGCCACGATTGACATTATAGTCGATTCTCCCTCCTTGATCAACATGTTTGCTAGACCAAAATCAGCTATGTGTGCATTGAAAGTAAGATCTAAAAGGATGTTGCTTGATTTCACATCTCAATGAACAATGGGTAGTGAGCAGTCATGGTGCATATAGGAGAGCCCCTGGGCAGCTCCACTGCTATATGCAACCTCTTGGGCCAATCTAAGACAACATGATTAACTGAACTTGAAAAGGTTGTTGCTCTATTGCTCCTATTCAACCGGCGATCAAGGCTACAGTCATCCAAATACTCGTAGGCAAGAAGTTTGGACTTTTCACTAGGGATACAATAGAGCAACTTCACTATGTTGGCATGTCTAATTGAACTAAGTATTTTGACTTCTACCAGAAATTCTTTCTCAAGCTTTTCTTCTAGCTTTCTATTATTCCAAATCTTCTTCTTATCAACAATATCACATGAATGATGAACAACAACAAGATATACTTGACCTGATCCACAAGAACCAATTAGGTTATTTTCTGTCAATCCTGACAAAATGTCTGATTCTGTGAAATTCAGCTTCTGGAATGAGGTGAGCTTCCATGTCAAATGCAATCCATGCTTTCCGTTTTTGTAATTTATGATCACAAGAATGAAATAATTAAACCTAGAAGAATTGTTACCACCAAACCTATAATCCAAGCAATTAATTGGTAAGAAGTTTTGTTCAACTTTTGGCTGCGCGAGTTACAGTTCTTGTTCTTGAGGTTAAGGGATCGAGATAGTCTTTTAGCACAAAGACTAGATTGTTCAAGAAGCTGTAGGCATATGCATCATTCTCGAACTGACTTGGGATGCTTCTAGTCAGATGATTTGAAGACAGATTGAGGTGAAGTGAGCTTAAAGAGGCCAAGTTTTGATGGAATTAGGCCAGACAACTGGTTTTTTGACAAGTCCAATTCAGTAAGGCATAGTAAGGAACCAAGTTCCTTTGGAATTTGTCCAAAGATTGCATTTCAGTTGAGGTTTAGAGTATCCAACGATTTCCATGAATTAATATCTAAAGAAAGGGAGCCCGAAAGTTGGTTTCGATCAAGCAAAAGAATTGTCAAACGAGAAAGCTCTCGAGGAACATGCCATTGAAGTGGTTATTACTAGCCATGAAAACCGACAAATTTCTCAAGTAAGACACTCCTTGTGGAATTTTACCCTAACACCTATTGTTTTTCATCTCCAATCATGAAAGCTTCCTTGCCAATCCCTCAGGAAGCTCGCCTGTAAAAGAATTATCACTTAGTGTTAACACTTTCATATTCGATGATGTCCAAAGACCACTTGGAATATTCCTAGAAAACCCATTTTTGTATATCTGAACAAATTCTAAACTGCTGCAATTTCCAAGTGAGTTGGGCAACTATCCAATGAGCTGGTTTTCAAAAGCTGCCACTCCCACCAACTTCCCATTGTCACACAAGTGTTCTGGCAATTGGCCTGTAAGCTTGTTTGTTGAAACCTGAAACTCTTCTAGCATAGAATACCTCCCAAATTGTGGAGGCAAAGTCCCTGAAAAATTATTGTTAAATAATTTGAGATTTATCAGCTTCGGAAGACGACCAATGCTATTTGGGTTTTTTCCAGATAGTTGATTGAAAAACAAAGCCAGACTCGTCAAATCTTTGAGCTTTCCAAAATCATCGGGAATTGTCCCTATCAAATTATTTTCTTAGAGATCAATGACATCGTGGTTCAAAGTCTCAACCACTCGAGGAATCTCCTCAAACAAATTGTTTTGTGAAGGAAAACAATCTTTAGATTCTTTGGCATAAACAAACTGTCAGGGATCTTCCCAGTCAGGTTATTTTGTGAAAATCCAATTGCTCCAAAGCTGTTATTTCTCCGATCGTGTTTGGGATTTCCCCGATCAAATTCGCCTCGGCCATCCATGAAAACTTCAGTTTCTTCAACTTTCCAAGCACCGAAAGCAACGTTGGCACTATCTTAGAATTACTGGCCAATCCTAGTTCCTCAAGATTGGACAGGTTTCCAATTTCTAGCGGGAAAGAACCAGTAAATAGACAATAGATAAGCATGAGTTTTCTCAGTTCTGTTAACCGCTCGATAGATGCTGAGATGTTACCGTTGAAGTTGTTGCCTCCGAGGCTGAGCTCTCAAAGCCGAGACATGCGGTGAATATCATCGGGGATTGCACCATAAAAGTAGTTCTGTGAGATGTCAAGAATTTCCAGCTTGGAACAATAGTAGGGAGCTCTTGAGAACTCCATTGTGTGGAAATTTTTATTATAAACATCAAATATTGTGAGGTTCTTGAGGTTGCAAATGAAGGGTGAGACTGTTCCATTGATGTTATAATCTCAGAAGGATAATCTGATGATAGAGCCATTGGAGCAAGTGATCTCAGGCCAGGACCAATGGGAGGAGGAGTTTGTTGGAATCCAATGTTTGAGACATTCTGGGTTTCCCTAGAGTTTTTTTAGGTTTAGTAAGATTCCTTATTCTTGAGCACTGAGCTGGGAGTTTGCATGGCTAAGAAAGTGGAAAAAGGTACTAAAGTAGAAAGAGAAATGGATAAATATTAGAGTAGTTTTCTTCATTACATGAGGTTGAGTTCTATTGCTTCTGGCTTTGGTTCGAACCCAAATCTCAACACAGACCTAATAAATAGATGAAAATTCGAGAAAGATAAGAAAAAACACACCTGATAGTACCATCTACTAATTTTCAAGCTTCGAATCAAGGAAAATTTAGAGATGGTAACATCAGATAATTTTCCATGGAAAATTCAAAGATGGTAACATCTGCTAATTTGTTGACCAATAATTGCAAGTTTAGTCCAACATCATTGCTGAGATGATACGGTTATGTGGGCTTGGAACTTTCCATACCTATTACGTAAATAAGAACCAAAACAGGGGATTCTTAAAGAAAACAATCGTTTTTAAAACAAGATTAGTAGATTTACTCATATGTTTAGAACCAAGAGGATAGTTTCCTAAGAACTATCCACCTCCCTATTTTTTTTGTCATTTTTGACATTGCAACCCATAAAAGAATGTTTAACATGATTGGAACATGCTTCAAATCCTTGTTTTCATATAAGAACTCAATTTTGTAGTATATTTCTTCTTCTATTCACTTGAAAGGAACACGATTAAGCCGTTAATGATTTTTAAATATAGCAGCCAAATCTTATTTAGCATGAATTATGTTTACATGTCAAATGGAGCAGTTAAAATAAGCAAAATGATTTGTGCAAGTTTAGGTCGTAAAAATTCCGTACAAATCCTTCAAAACAGAAGTTGTAGAGAGGTCAATAATTTTTGCACCATGAAAGTAGTTTTGTGAGAGCTCAAAAATTTCCTACTTGGAACAATTGTAGAGAGCTCTTGGGAGCTCCGTTGAGTGGAAACTGTTATTATAGACATCAAATATTATAAGGTTCTTGAGATTCCAAATGAAGGGTGAGACTGTGAGTTTGCATGGTTGAGAAAGAGGGAAAAGGTATTGATGTAGAAAGAAATGGATAAACGTTAGAAGTTTTCTTCATTATAGGAGGTTGAGTTACTTTGGGTCTGGCTCCGATATGAACTTTGATCTCAACAATGAGCTAAATCCATTGTAAATCCAAATTGTAAATCCAGATTCTGGATTTTAAATCCATTATCCCGATCAGGTGTATCCAAATTTTGCAACTCAGGTTTCATGCTAGAATTTGGTTTTTTGGGTTCTGAGCTGGGTAGGAAAAAAATCCAATCTAAATAAACAGTACTATTTTTTATTATATTTTGTATAGAAATTTAAAAAATATTATAATAATAAGATAAGATTAAATTATATCATATCATTTCTATATCCAAATGGCCTCAAGGAAAATTCAAGGAATCTTACATCTGCAAAGTTTCCACAGAAAGCTTCAAACTTGACCCAATGTGAATAAGGGAAAAAAGAGGAAGAAGCAGTATTCCAACCCCACTCGTGGAAGATATGGTAGTAGACTTATATGGTAGTAGACTTTGACTCGCTTTGGATGATGTTGAGTTTGTTGTTTGTATCCGCACTTTCCCAGGAACTTCACGACTACGATATCCAGTGGATCCAACACCTTCATTCATTGGATAGCGTCATATCTGTTTTTACAATTATTCTCAATTGATCTCAATTCATCTCAACTAATTATTAAATTTTTTAAAATTCTTTATACAAAATAAAATAAGTAATTTAATTTTTTTTAAATTTTAAAACAAAAATAATATTAAAAAATATATTTTAACAATATTTTATTTAACTTTTAATTTTTATTCTAACTAGGGGTGTAACCGGTCAGGTCCAGTCCAGTTTTGAACAAAATTTAGAACCGAACTGGTATGTACCCATTTTGTATTTTTCAAAACCGATTACGTATCGATTACCCTCCTAAACCGGTACTTTCGGTTTTACCAGTTTCCAGTCTGATCCAATTCAATTTTCCAATTAGACAATGCAATCCATATACACAAACTGTCAAACACAAACACACACACACACACACTGACACACACACACACACACACACAGAGACATACATATACACAAACACACACAGACACACACAAACACATACAAATTCAAAAGAGTTAATCTATATACACAAACTATCAAACACAGACGCACACACTGACACACATACAGACATATACATATACACAAACACACACAGACACACAAACACACAAACACATAAGTTCAAAAAAGTTAATCCATATACACAAACTACCAAACACACACACAGACATATACATATATACAAACACACACAAACACTAGCCATTAGCAACTTGCAGACTCAAGTTCATGCATATTAAGAGGGGAGAAATAACATTAATAATGGTAGATCATTAGCACAGAAGCTTCCCAACCTAAATAAACTGCATCAACAATGACAATTAACTTGAAGCAATAGGATTAAGCACTTCAAAAAACTAATCTACAAAAACAACCAACCCAATGGCTTCCCATATATATGCTACTAATACTTCAATCAAAACATCAATGACCAAACATTATTCATAATAAAGAAGATTAAAAATATTATAAATGGCACAAACCGAACACTGACTTGAGAGAGGGGTAGCGCAGCGTTGAGAACTTGAGAGAGGGGTCGACGACGAGATGTGCAATGGAGACTCAGAGAGTGAGGCAAAGAGACAGAGACGAGAGGCAAAGAGACAGAGACGAGACTCGAAAGGGTACAGACTGAGAGGCACAGTCGCAAAGAGGCGGAGAGTGAGGAAGAGAGGGGCACCGACAGAGGGACTGAAGGATGCGACGAAGGCTGTTACGTGCGGCACAGTTCCACTTAACAAAGGCTTTGGAGGGGCTGGGTTGCTAGTCCCTTAGAGGGGGGGGGGCTGTGCTAGGGTTTCTGAGGGAGGGGTGGGAAACTGAAATGTATTCTTAAATCTCAAAGTAAAGTGATTTTTGAGGGAGAGTGGTTTGGGGGGAACGAAATCTGAGGGGGGGGGGGGGGGGGGGGGGGGGGGAAACGACACCGTTTCTTATAGTGATTTAATTCCATATAATACTATATATATAGTTATATATATTTTGTTATAGTGATTTAACCTATTAAAAAAATTGTTATAGACTTATAGTGATTTATATAGGGATTTACTTATTTATATGTAATACTATAGTATATTAGTATAGTATTAGTTATACTGATTTAATATAACATATTAGTATCACTATAACTATAGTCTGTATTAGACTATTAGTATTAGTAATTTAGTATATATATATATTAGTATTAGTTATATATTAGTGAAGCTATATAATATATTAGACTATATAATAGTATTAATATTATACTATTAGTATAGTTATATATTAGTATTAGTTATAAACTTATAGTGATTTAATATAACTATATTAGTATAAGTATAACTATAGTCTATATTAGACTATTAATAATAGAATAACTATATATTAGTATTAGTTATAGCTATATAATATAGTAGACTATATAATAGTGTTCTAGTATAGCTATTAGCTATATATTAGTATTAGTTATAGTGATTTAGTATAGCTATATTATTATAATTATAACTATAGTCTATATTAGACTATTATTATTAGAATAACTATATCATTATTTTATAGGTGATTACTTAGTATAGTGATTTATATACTAATAGTAATAGTAATATAGTTTTAGACTTAAAGTATATTACTAATAGTAATATAATATTAGACTATTAGTATTAGGTCATAAAATGTAATAATATTGAGAATTTATTAGGCCAACAAAATTTAGTAATAATATTTGAGTGATTTTCTTTCTTTTTTGGTTCTTACTTTTTATGATAAAATTTTATTAATAATTTAATAAATATATTATGTTTAAAGTATATTATCAGTTAAATTTTCATCTTTAATATTAAATTTTTATTTTATAAATTATAATAACATTATCTTATTTATAATTATATTAATAACATATGATCAAACAAATTACAAATGTTCATATTTATGATTAACATTTTATGTTATAATTTAATAATTTTTAATATGAAATTATTTCATATATTATATATAAAAATTTCATATATAATTATATATTATATATAAAACTTATATATATAAAATATTTTGTATAAAACTTATATATATATAATATTAATTTATATATTTTTTTCCCAACCAGGCTGGTCCCAGAAACCATGGAACTGAGACTAAACCAGGTCCGGTTGGTTTTCCGGTTACAAGAACCGGTCCCGGACCGAACTGATTCAAAACTGGGCCAACCGGTTTGGTCCGGCCCGGACCGATTTTTCAATTTTTCGATTTAAATTTACACCCCTAATTCTAGCTAATCTCATCTCATCTACGAAAACATACCATAATATTCAAGGCGGATGCTTTCTACAGGCCGCAACCCTCGTGATATAGGTTGGAATTAGAAAAATAAAGATATGATTATTACACAAAGATAAAGATACTGTTATGGACGTATTTCATACCACCAACAGTACGGAGGTCCTGTGGTCGCAGAATAGGTAGCGGTCCATGTCCTGCATAAACTCCGATGCTTAAGTCAGTAACAATATAAATGTCAAAGTGTGTAATAAGAATCTACCTTTATTCGTTACCTTTACCGATCTATTTATAGAAAAATGTGGTATAAGAGCCATTCACCTTGGTCCATGGCCTCTTCTGCTTATATCCCATTATCCCTTATTAACCGAAAAAGATCTCTCATTATATTGGGATCCACTCAGTTCTGGTCTCTCCTCGAGCTACAGGCCTTTTGTCTGAGGGAACCTTCGATGAAGGCTTTCAAGAAGCCTTCTGGAATATATGGATGGGTCTGGCCTTCAGAGATAGGCTCCAAGCCTAGGGGCCTAAATGTCACCTCCAGATACATGATCTATTTGCCTCTTTCTTGATTCCATCATGGCATTATGAAAATATGACGTTTGTCACGGGTAGTAGCCCATCAGTTGAGACCCATATACAAAAGGCTTTTTTGAAATTTTTTTGCTTTTTTTAAAAATATTATTCGAAATCAAATTAAATATCTTTAAATCTGAAAAATATTTCATTTTAATACTTTATTTAATCATTATCTAATTATTATCCATACATAAAATCAACACAAAAATTATTATTAAAAAATTTATATTCAAATAAATTTTCAATTTTATTATTTATTTTCACAAACTTTAATATTGAACTGATTTAAATGTTACTTCTAAAAACTTTCTCAAATGTTCTCTATTTTGTTTTTGTTTTTTTTTATATTATTATCAAAATAAAGCAAACCAAATATGTCCAAACCCCTTCCAAACCAATGAGGAAAATGTCATATTATGTATGAAAAATTATAGGAGGAGCATACTGCTGCTTGACTTACAGAAGTCTTAACCACCTAATTTCGGCTAACTCTGTGGTGGAAATCCACCAGTACCGGTAGCCAAATCGGGCAATCGCGTGGTTGCTAAATTCAAAAACTAGTTTTTTATTATATAAATATAATTATTTTTTTTAAAAAACATTTAATTAAAATCATTTTGTAAAAAAATCAACTTGCCACGTTACAATCTCTTGTTGGTCAATGTGATTTCTGTTAAATAGCAATGGATGGAGAAATTTACGAGGGTCCTATCTCCAATAAACGCATACCACATGACGTTACGACTAAATATATATCACACAAGTATCTGCATCAAAGTAGGTGTAGGGGTCAAATTAACACCTTATAATTTAGCTTTAAGATAAGGTCGAAAATCAAGTTAAGGGATAGTCATAAATAGATAGGATAAGCTGACTCAGACTCCTATAGGAAAAAGACTCTACATAGACTCTCCACAAGCTTTCTACACACAAGATCTCTCCATAAAAGCTCCCTATCCCAAACTCTACTATAACTGAAATGATCTTTTCTAAATTTTCCTATTATATTGTGAGATGTGTGAGACTATGAGAAATTGTAAAACTATCCATTATAGTGGATTTTGCCCCCAAACAACTTGTGAATATAGGCATTATACCGGACCATGTAAATCTATGTGTCTCTCTTTATTACTTTTATTCGATTATTTATTATTTATTTATATTATGGATGAATGTGAAGAGTATCGTATTGAAGCCTGAATAATCTCGTAGCATGGAGATAATTCTTTCTTCCCTTTCGGTTTGTTGTGTAAATTAAGACATTAACACTTGGTCATAGCACGAAGGTGTCTAGTCAGTGGAGGAACTAGAAATTCTATTTTGGGGGGCCATATTGATCTATGCAATGACGACAATGCTTACATTCATGCCTATGTGTATGTGTATATATATATATATTATACAATTTATTGTTTATAATTATAAGAAAATACATTATAGACGTAATTTAATTTCATATTCCTCAATTTATAATAAATAATTTTTGGATAGTTTATTTGTAGCTCATATTTCCAAGTTTTTAAATTTCGGTTTTGGGTTTTTTTTTTCCTTATGTATGCATACTTATTTTTATATTTTGTATGCAAAAATCATGAATTTAAAAAAATAGAGACACCATTTTGTTCATACTTTTAAGAAGATCCAAGAATTTTATATGGGATTAGAAGAAGATTTTCATATTTTTAAAAGATTTTAACAAAACAAAAACGCTTTTAGGATCAATATTATTTTTTATCAAAATTTATTTGAATTTAAATAATAATAATTATGTTTTTTTGGGAGGTTAGGGTGGCCATGTCCCCCTCTGATGGAACGTTCAACCTTCAAACCGAGGAAAATTCAAAGAACGTAACACATCTGCAAATTTCCCAAGGAAAGGGAATTCGTTGACCAATAATTCCAAGTTTAGTCCAGCGTCTTTGGCACTTTGCTGAGATGATACGTTCTGTGGGGTTGGAATTTTCCATTCCTGCCAAGTAAATAAGAATCAAATAAGAAGATTTTTCATTTTGGATATAGAAATCATCTCATTTCATTTCATTATTATAATTTTTATAATTTTTTACATAAAATATAATAAAAAATTTAATTTTTTTAAATTATAAAATAATAATAATATTAAAAAATAATATTTTAAAAATATTTTATTCAATTAATAAAAAACTATCTCAACTCATCTCACTTTCTAAACCAAAAAAAATTGTTTTCAAAACAGGATTAGTAGATTCAATCATATTCATATGTTTAGTTTCCTATGATCGAACTATCTATCCCCGTCTTGTGTCGTTATTGACCTTGCAACCCATAAGGGAGTGTTTAATATGATATAAATCGTTATTCGTTGCATCCGCCCTTTCCCATGAACTTCGCAATTAGGATAATGGACTCTCACGAATTATCTACTTTTGTCGGATCTACTTAAAATATTTTTCAAATATAAAAACCTCCCAATCTAGAACTGAGTTTACTATCAATTTAGGCAAATCATCCAAAAAATTTATATTTTTAAAACAATAAAACCAAAGTTTAAAAAATTATGTTATTTCTTAGTTTCTAAATAATTTTCCAAAAATGTACCGTTTTGTTAAGGTATAAAATAAATAATAAAATCTATATCTTTCCATCAGTTTAAATTTTGTAGATAAGTGGTGATTTCACATATTACCAGTATAGAAGTACTAAGTTTGAACCTTGACTCTACATTTTACCTCATTTAATTAAATATTTCACATATTAGACTTACTCATTAAGGAGGAGTGTTAAGATATAAAATAAATAATAAAATGTAAATATTTCCGTCAGCTCAAGATTTTTAGACAAGTGGTGATTTTACATTTTAATTTCTTTTCTTAAAATATTGATTAATAGGATTTTTTTTTGTATTTTTTGTTTTCAAGAATTTATAGGTGTAGTTTTATCTTTTTAAGGGGAAAACGAGTTCAACTGAAATTCTTTAGTAGTTTTTTTTTGTTTGAAATGAAACATCACTGCTTCTATTCATCAATTATTGACAATACACAGCTTGTCCTGGAGTATTAAACCTACATAGCCTTCTGGACTATCTTCTATCCACACTACCTCCTCATTTACATTGCATGCGAATTTAGCTAAAAAATGTGCTACCTTATTAGCTTCTCTATACGCGTGTGTGTCTGACCACAACGGGTTATGTACTAACAAATGTCTACTAACTGCTATAAGTTGGCCACTCCACTCCCAATTCTCATCTTCACAGTTAATAGCCTTAATAACCCCCATAGCATCCCCTTCAAAAATAGCCTCCCCAATATTAAGTTCTAAACACAGCTTCAAAGCTCTCCACAAAGCAATTGTTTATGAAACAACAGGAGAATTAACATGTGTATTTGTGATGCAAAAAGAAACAAGAACTTGCCCTGCTGCATCTCTTATAATTACTCTTGCTCCCATCTTCAAGTTTTCCTTTCCATAAGCTACATCCCAGTTCACTTTCACCACTCCTTTCATTGGTGCCTTCCATTTTGCAAACTCTCTTCCTCCTCTGATACTAGTTGTTTTGCTACTACTTGTTGTTCTGCTGCTACCTTGAGCACTCTGATACTCCTCTATGTTGTATCTGGCTTGGGTGAAGATGACATTTGGACTAGAAAAACCATTCTCAAACACAAATTTTTTTCTCCTCATCCATATATTTTGAAGCACAATAGCTGCTAGACCATGCTCTTCTTCATTCAACCTCTCTACCATTTTCCTCCATACTCTCCCCACTTCCTCTTCGCTTTGACACCCATTTCTGCACTGGACTTTCCTTCTCAGCCCAAACATCCACAGCAGTAGGACAACTCCATAAGGCATGGCATGAGATCTCTTTCTTCTCTCTCACAGATGAGGCATGTAGACTTGTCTATCACCCTACGTTTAAACATATTACTTTTTGTTGGTAAGCAATTATTTATTGCTTTCCAAACAAACATTTTGATCACCTTAGGGATATTCAACCTCCATAAGTCTCTCCATCCTTCCCCTCTTACAGACCCAAACGAAGACTCCCCACTCCTCCATCTCTTCCTCTCCATCTCAAAATGGTATGCAGATTTTACACTAAACAACCCTTTCTTTGATGAAGCCCAAATCTGTTTATCATCCAAGCTAGTTGGGCTTATAGGTATACTACATATAATACCAGCCTCTTCTTCATTGACACCTCCTTCACTAAGTCCTCCTTCCATCTACCACACTCCTTTTCAAAATACCACTAATTTTCTGTCATTCATCCCAACAAGCCACTCCTACTCCCCTTAACTCACCTCTTTCTTCAGCCCCATTAATGAGGTTACTTAACCTTTCAACACATAATATAAATAAGTAGGGGGAAAGGGGATCCCCTTGCCTTAGCCCTCTTGTTGGTCTTATCACCTTTCACGACTCACCATTAATAATCATAGCATAGGTAATAGTGGTAACACACTCCATTATTAGTTTAACCCATTTGGCTCCAAACCCCAACTTCTCCATTACCCTTTTCAGAAAAGACCACTCCACCCTATCATATGCTTTGGAGATGTCTAACTTTAGAGCCATACCTCCCTCCCTTCCCTTAAGCCTAGTTTCCATGGTGTGCAAGGTCTTATAAGCTGCAATTATATTGTCTTCTATCAACCTTCCCGGTACAAAAGCACTTTGATGCTTGGATATAACAGTATTCAGCACCTTCTTTAGTCTATTTGCAATGGTTTTAGCTATCAATTTATACAATACATTGCATAGGCTTACTGGTCTATAATCCCCCACCTTTCTCTGCTCTTCAACCTTTGGAATTAAAGCCGCATATGTGAAATTCAAGGATTCCATAAGCTTGCCTCCATTTAAGACTCTCAAAGATGCCTCACAAACCTCCTCACCCACTGTGCTCCAAAAGGTTTGGTAAAAGCATGCACTGAACACATTGGGGCCAAGAGACTTGTCTGACCCCATATGTTTTAAAGCAGCCTCCACCTCTTCTCTAGTAAAACTTTTCTCCAGTTCCTCCACCATACTACTTGTTACCCTTGCCCCCATTGAATGCACACACTCCTCAATCACTTTTCAGGAAGGTTCACCTAATTTATACACTTAAGCAAAATGTCCTCTAAAGGCCTCAACAATCTCCTCTTGATCTTCTTTCACCTTAGATTGAGTATCTACAACAAATAATATTTGGTTTTTCTTTTTTCCTTTGACTGGCACAGGCGTAAAAAAAACTTTGTATTTTTATCACCTAAACAGTACCAGTTTCTTTTTGCCTTTTGCTTCCACCTTATATCCTCTTGCTCCAGCAGCTTCCCCACTTCCAATTGTAGCTTGTGTATCTTAGCAGCATTATGAAGCCTTTCCATCTCTTGTAGCCTTTCAATCCTTTCAATAAGCAACTCTATATTTCCATTCATTTCCTTGTCTTTCTTCCTGAACCCATTTGCCAGCCTTCCACTACACACTCTTAGAAGTCTCTGCACATTCCTCGTAGGATCAAGAGTCATCTGTTTTTCAGACCAAACCTTTGCCACTAGCCTCTCACATTCCTCCTCCTTCAGCCAGCTTGCCTCAAATTTGAACATAAGCTTCCTTCTCTTCCTCAAGTTCTTTACCCTTGTGATAGTTAGCAGCACATGTTTGTGATCAGAACATCTAGCAACCAAACTCTCCACCTAGACATCTTGGAACATAGCCCTCCACTCACCATTCACTACAAATCTATCAAGCCGTTCTTTAGTGAAAGTATGATCAGAGTGACCATTACTCCACGTGAAAGGATTCCCCACACACCCAACATCAAACAGACCATTCATCTCCAATGCTTTTCTAAACTGAATCATCTGACTTTCAGATCTCAATCTCCCTCCAACTTTCTCATTTTGAGTCAGGATTTCATTGAATTTCCTTACGATACACCAAGCAAACCCCTCTAATGGCGTAATTCTTGATAATAGCTCCCACGAATTCTTCCTTTTCCCAGCCTCCAGATAACCATAAAATCTAGTAAACCCCCAGGTTCTATCATCCTCTTCATGGAGTATTGCACTCATATGCCATTGAGAGTAGCTAATTATCTCCACCTCTTTTTTATCTTTTCAGAACAGCACTAATCCCCATTTCATTCCCACAGGATCCACAACAAAACATCCCTTCATCCTCAATCTATTTTTTAACCCTTCTACTCTACTGGCCTTTATCAAAGTTTCTATTAGGAACACAATTTTGGGAGACTTATCCTTAACCCAAATTGTTAAGGTCCTGAACTGTCCGAGAATTCCTAAGCCCTCGACAATTCTAACATAACAGATTCATATCTGCTGACGAGGCTGCGACACAGTCTCCGCTAATACATCCTCCAACATATGCCCTTCCATTGCCAATTCTGTTCTGCCCTTCTTTTCTCTTCCACCACAAACCCTCTCCACCTCCATCCTACCATCAAAGCTTCTTTTTAAATTTGAGATAGGATTAGGATTCTCACCTAATGTTCCTTTTCCACAAGCCCTTTTCTTCCATCCCCTCCCCTTTTGTTTGATCACCTACTTTGAAGTTCCAGAATTTAGGGCTGAAAAACCGACCTATCAATTCGGTTTTGGGCCCAAACCGAAACCGACTGATAGGGCGTTTAGAGGGGGCAAACTGGCTGAAACCATCCGTGTATGGGGGTAAAACCGGCCAGTTCACGGTTGGTTTACCGGTTTGGGTTGGTTTGGGCCACACATTTGAGCTGGTTTGGGCCATTTTAAAACCCAATTCAACCTTTTTTTGGGCTTAATTTATTATTCAAGTTCATCTACATTTTAGACTTTTTTTGAATAATTTTTAAAATTAATTTTATATATTCAATTTCTTTTTAATTTTAATGTCATGTATATACTATTAGTAACTAATAACTGCTACATATATACTACTTATACTTTATAGTCTTATTATCTTATATACTAATTACTAGATAAAAAAAAAAAAAAAAAAACTCCACTAGATATTTAATACACATTACAAACAAAACCAAATTGTCTTAAGCAATTAAACAACAAATAACAATTGTTCTTAAATAAAATTTCACAAATCTTCATTCTTCAAGATTCCAAATAGATTCCCAATGACCAATGTAGTCTTCGACTCTTCAATCATCAATAGTTGTGATGAATGATGCTCCTAACTCTATATAGAAAAAATCAAATAATCAATATTAATAAATTAGGATAATGAAAAAAAATTAAATTAAATTATAAAAGTAAATGAACATGGAAATTGAATGAGAAAAATACATTACTAGATTCTACTACAAAGCTCTCAACATTATCTATGGAGTCTCAAATATCAATTGGCGTTGATGGATGTCGCAACCAATTCTGAGTACAAATAAGTGCCTCAACAGTTCTTGGATTCAATGAACTCCGAAAATGATCAAGTACACGACCTCCCGTACTAAATGCAGACTCTGATGCAACTATGGAAACATGCATGTCTAACATGTCTCGTGCGATTCGTGCAAGTATAGGATGGTTAAGCTCATTCACTTTCCACAAATTCAACAAGTCAAAAGATTAGTTGAATGCCTCACAACCATCAGATAAATACTGATCTATCTCTATTTTGGTAGCTGTAGATCCAGAGGCAGTCGATGCTAGCAACACTCATAAAGAAGTTGTGACTCATGATTGTCTTCAGCATTATTTGGAAGTGCAGATGCCGGAGGGGGAACATGTTCACTACTACTCGAGGTAGAACCAACGTAGCATTATACTCTACATACATGTCTGATAATAAATGTCTTACCCTCGACAACAAATTTTCAGCCCAATTCTCATCATAAATTTTTTTCTGGTGGAAAGTAAGAAACTCCAACTTACCACATAGATCAAAGACAACTACAATCAACAACAACAAATTCATTCTATCCAATGAACCCCAATACTTATCAAATTTCATTCTCATGCTTATGGTCATGCTCATCAAACAAGTAGTCTCACTCTCACTCAGGCTAACCAACTCTTTTTGGAGCATACAAATCACCAAAAAGCTTGTGTTTGCCGTGACATGTAAAGACCCAGAAAATCGACAAGTGCCATCATAAAACATCTTCAAAAATTTCCCAAAAACTTGCACTGACTCCCACTCATCAGCTCTAGGAGGCCTATTATTTCCATCCTTAAAGTAAGAGAGAAAATTGTAGTCTTCACTCTCCATTTGCGTAAAAGCCTTCTTAAATTTCTCAACAACCTCCAACATCGTGTATGTTGAATTTCATCGGGTTTGCACATCAAGGCACAACAATTTTTTACAATTATTTTTCTCATTTTCTACACATCTCTTAAACTTGTCTAATCTTGTAGGAGATGAGCGCACATATCTAACCACATTTCTAACCATTGTAATGGCATCATCACACTCCTTAAAATCCTTATTCACAACAAGGTTCAGAATATGAACACAATATCTCATGTACATATACTTTCCCTCCAACATATTCTCAGCCAAAAAATGCCTCAAATATGCAATTACAGTATCATTTGAGCTAGCATTATCAACAGTAACAGTAAATATCTTATCAATGCCCCAATGGATGAGGCATGATTCAACATATTTCCAATAGTATCCCCTTAATGATTAGGGATTAAACAAAAAATAATGATTTTCATTTGCAATTTTCAATCACTATCAATGAAATGGGCAGATAGGCACATATAATTAAAATTTTGTACCGATGTCCACGTATTGATAGTTAATGAAATCCTTCATTCCCCCATCTTTAAATAACTTTTAAAATTTAGCCTTTTCAGATGCAAATAGTTTCATGCAATCTAATGCAACCGTCACTCGACATGGCACTTTAAATCTAGGTTCAAGCAACCAAACCATCTTCTTAAATCCTTACCCTTCAACAATTCTAAATGGTAATTCATCAAGGATTACCATCTACGCAAGCACCAACCTCACAACGTCCTCACTATATTTATGGGTTATAAGATTTCTTAAAGAACTATCACTCTCTCCAAACCCCTCTGTGGATACCTCACCTGCCAATGTTATTTAGTATTTATCTAAAGGCACGCTTATGATGATTTTTGGGACATGAAGGTAGATGGTTTTGCATGGTTGAAGTTTTGTTCCTCTTCGAGTGGCAAGCATATATCTTGTCACAATAATTACATTTGGCCTTAGGATCATCTACGGAACAACTCTCAACTTTTGTAAAATGGTCCCAAACAATTAACGGATTCTTCCCCTTCCATTTCTTAGGAGGTGGACAACTATTACCATTAGGGGCACTTGAGGCCGGTGGTTTTGATATTTGGGAGTTCGAATCAAGATCAATTGGACTTAACGAAGAATCCATCTAACATGTAAGACCAAGAAAGAACAAAAAAATTAACACAATTGTTAATTACACAGCAACTAGTTTGCAACGTAACAAACATCACAAATCTAAGATTTTAATCTACATTATAGATCGCTCATAAATCTCACAAATTATTTTAAAAATCAAAATAAATTTATAACAAAACTGTCAATCAACATAAGTTAATAATTTGAAATTTCAATCAATTAGGACCTCCACTGACGAAGACTCTGAGTCTTATGAACATTTAATAAAAACAATCAAAATCAGAAAACCCATGAATGCACTAATTGAGTCTTATGAAGTTATGAACATTTATCACATTATAAATTAAAAACCACCGATTGTACACAATCTATCAAAATTAAAAACCCATGAATGCACAATCATGCACATGCACTGATTGAGTCTTATGAATATTAATGAGAATTACAAATTCTCATAAATATGGTGTTCAATCATCAATGTTCATTACCAATTCACTATTTTACCATCCCAAACCATAAAACACTATCCCTAACCCTAGAGTCCTAGACCCAAATACCACAACGGCACAACGCCACAACCTCTTAGGCTTTTATCAAAAAATAAATTTCAACAAAATTAGACTCATCCGTCGACAGTCATCACTAAAATTAAAACAAAATCTCAGAATTTCCATCATTCAAATTTTAAAATCATATCTAAAAAAAAAAGGTGGAGGCTTGGAGTGGTGGAGGCTACGCATTTTGCCAGAGGAACGTGGAGCGGTGGAGGTTGCGCCACTGCCGTTGGAGAGCTGTGGAAGGCTGAAACTGGTGAGAGGCTGGACAGCAAAATGCGAAGCACGAAAGTGAAATGGCACTGACTCGCTAAGGGTGACTAGCTGAGGGCTCAAATGAGAAGAGAAGAAGAGGGAGGAGAAATGATAACAAGCCCTAGTAGAAATGGCGTCATTCCCTTTATTTTTTCTAAACTTAAGAAGCAGAATGGCGTTGTTTAATAACGGTATATATATATATATATATATATATATATATATATATATATATATAAATATATAAGAGGCATATGACGTCGGCCGGGTTATTGATTTTTTCCTGGTTCAAACGAGACCGTTTTGATAATTTACCACCGATGGCTGACCGGTTCCCTGCCGGTTTCGGCCAGTTCTGAGCTCCAGCGGCCGGTCTAAGTCGGTCCTGGTCGGTTGGCCAGTTTTTTGTACAACCCTAATCTTCAGCATTCTCACCATATTGACTTTGAATAATTGGCCTAGTTCTTACCAGACCAACTCCAAGTTCCAGCTAGGGGTGTTACCCGCATGGTGCGGGGTGGGGGCACCCCCTCCCGCCCCCCGCCCCGCTACTGGGTGGTGGGGTTGAAACCACACCCTGCCCCCACCCCTCGCTCAAGCCATTGTCTAAAAATTTTTTTAGTTTAAAAATTGTTTTTAGACTTAAATTATAATATAATTTAAAGTATAAATTGAAATTTATACATTAAAAAAAAATAAACTCATTAGAGTTATATTTTGGATGGCCTTGACCTCCTATGTCAACCATTATATAGAAAGTCAAGGTAATACAATAGTAATAGTTAAGCAAGGTGGGACATACTGTTAAGTCCCACATTGCTTAACTATCACTATTATATTGCCTTAACCTCCTATATAATGGTTGGCATAGGAGGCCAAAGTATTAACTTGAAATTGAATTCAAGTTTTTAACAAAGTGTATATATATTTATATACAATAAATTTATATAAATATTAACAATTATAATTTTTTATGTAAAAAATGGGAGGAGTGCGGAGCGGGAGCGGGGGCGGGGCCCCGCTGGGCTGTTCCATGCGGGGCGGGGCAGACGGGGGTGGGGCCCTGCTGCCCACCCCTAGTTCCACTTGACCATCTGCCCTATTCTCCTGATCATGAATTACCCTTACTCTTTCCTTGCTTTTCCCTCTCCCCATTTCCTCCTCAACCTTCCTCCCCCTTTGATCTTCCCTCTCCCCTTCCAGTTCTCTACCCTCAACCCTCACATTAATTTCCCTTTCTAGTCCCCCAACTTCAGCATCTTGACCCTGTTTTTTGAGATCCTCCTCCCTCCCCTCCTTTTTTAATACTGTTGGGGCTCTTAGCCAGGATCCAAATTGATAAGGCCCTGTAGAGTTTTCCTCTCCCTTTCATCCAAATTTATCATGTAAAATGCATCCACAACAAAAGCAAATTTTTGAGAGTTTCTCATATTTCACTGGTATCCACATTCCTTGGCCTTCAAGCATAATGGTTCTTCCTCGTGCAAGTACCTTCGTCAATTCACATTCCACTTTCACCCTAAGAAATCGACCCCACGCCATACTGCCCTCCTATATATCTACATCCACCACTTTCCCGATCGTTTTCCCTATCATCTCACCTGTTTTCAAGTTCTTTCCACTCAGAGGCAGGTTATACATCTGGATCCAAAACTGCTCAATAGAATAATCAAATTGGTTTGGCTGGGTACTTCCATCAAACACTCTTAGTGCAAATTGATAGGTATCAAACAACCATGGACACCCCTTCAACACTTTATTCTTGTCTCTCTAAGGAAAAATGATAGGATTACTACCCTCCTACTACCCATTTACTACTCTTTTTGTATTTGTTTTTTTTTATTTTTTATTTTACTTAATGATTAAGGAAGTGACTATTAGTAAAATTATATATTTTTTTTAATTTTTTCTTAATGATTAAGAATATTAAAAAAATACTTAAAAGAAAATGATAAAAAAAATAAATATACTATAAGTAGTAAATGGGTGGTAAAAGGGTAGTAATCCTATCACTACTCCTTCTTGAGATGCAAATGTAATCATGAAACAATTCACTCCAATCTCACATAATTCCATTTGTTTACTGACCCTCCATATTTTCGCCATCATAGATCTCACAATATCCTTCCCAATCGTCCTCTCAACACATATCTTCCCCACCATACTCCTATTTCCTCTCTTCTTCAATTCTTCTATAGTACATAATACAACCTCGATAGGATCCTCCTCTTCTTCATTCAGTTTTAGGCATTCACAAATCTCTTGGATACCATCCATCGTCACCACATCCTACTAACGAAGCCCACACTCATTCCTACTCTCAGGGAGTAGAGCAGACTCTCACTTCACTAGAATTGTCACTCGTGAGGGACGATAGAGAGAAGACTTGCCACACATATTGTTGGTAAGCATAGTTTGAAAACCGGCCGATATCTAACTACAAATTCTTTAGTAGTTAGGGAACATGGAAAAACTGGTTTTTTTTTTTCTTGACTATTATGATGTCATATAATTTTTCAGGAATGGGACTGTGGTTAGAATTTTACTATTTAATTATTTTGAATTTTGATAAGTGAAATTGTTGTTAGGAAAATTAAGTTATATTCAATGGATAGCAACTCCTTCATCTATTGGGATTCTTGACACCTTCATAGTCAATGGACAATGCTTTCCACAACCTCCCATGAAATGGGTTGCAATCAGAAAAATGATATGATTGTTATACAAAGATAAAAATACAATAATGTATGGGAACTGCTAGGCCACCGAGAGTGGGTCCTCACAGTTTGCACTTATAAGTGCAAAATTATTTTTTATTTTGTGTGTTTTTTAAAGTATTTTTTGAATTATTTTAAATATTTTAAAAAAATTATAAATTTATTTAAAAATACTTTTTTAATAATTAACTAAAAAAAAAACGAAACGATAGAATCTCTTGGAACACAATGGAGTGGCAGGTTAAGTTGGGGAGTGAGATGAAATTTTTTATTTTAGATGAAAATTTAAAATATTATTTTTAATATTATTATTGTTTTAATATTTGAAAAAGTTAAATTATTTATTATATTTTGTGTAAAAATTTAAAAAAAAATTATAATGATGAAATGAGATGATATGAGAATTTTGTGTATTTGTCTTGTGTGAAATGATATGAGATGTAATAATGTATTTGCCTCTTTCTCACTGCTAACATGACACGATGAAAATATGACGTATCAGTAAAGACCCCAGATAAGATGGCCATTGGCCATGTTTAGTTTTCCTTATATTTTAAGTTTATTTCTAAAACATTATTCAAAATAAAATTAGTTATTTCTAACTCTAAAAAAATATATTTACCAAATTATTCATTCCATCATTATCTAAATATAAAAAACAAAATAAGAATTATTCTTACAAAATATATATTCAAACAGAAAAACTTACTCATAATCCGGCCTACACTATACACCATACATGATTTTTTATCTTTTTATTTTTTTCTTATAATAAATATGTAGTGTAGAGATAATGAATAATTTTGCTACGTAACAGCCTGTGTCCAGTACGCCAATGTTTTTTTTTTTTTTTCTTATATTTAAAAAGTAAAATAATTTAAAAATAAAACTAACCCAGTAAGTATATGGTCCAAAAATAAGGCAAATGTCTCGTGTTTCTATTTTGCAATCTAGAAGGAAAGGAAAACCATGCCACTCCGTGATCAAGATCTTCTTTCACCATTGCGATTTTCGTCCACTCCGGTAAGGAACAGAGCAAATGCTCAAGTTTCAATATAACAAAAAACTTAAAAAATATATAGTAGATCACTGAAGTAGAAGACACTAGAACACAAAGTTAACATAAGAATGAGAAAGAAAATGAGTTCCAATTGGCAGCCTCGCATTTTCGGCAAACTTTATGAATTTTTTCTGTAAGAGGGGAAAAAGGCATCTTAAGATATTTTTATTTGAAAAGTCCCTTTTGATTTCTGCAAGCATTTTCGGCAAAACAGCTTTCAAAATTGAGAAATGATAAAATTACTACTTAGTAACAACTTGGTTATAATTATGTAATAAAATAATATGATTTTAAATTTTATTTTGAATTTGAATCTAATAAAAAATATTATTATATTTAAAATTGTATATATAAATTGTGAATCACTACTCTTCAAAATTTATGGTGTTTCTTCCAAAAACATAGACCGTGTTTGTAAAAAGAAAAACTCTAAAAATAGTCCTGGATGCGTTGGCCCGAGTGCACCAAAAAATATTATTTTATCTAAAATTGTATATATAAATTGTGAATCACTACTCTTCAAAATTTATGGTGTTTCTTCCAAAAAAAAAGAACATAGATCATGTTTAACCCTCATGGTAGTATTGTGTAAACCCCGACAGCCAATCGAGTAGAAACAGAATGTAAATCTTCCTATTATTATTCTCTGAGTCCTGAGTGTGCACACATGAAAGACCATGCAGAAAATCACTTTGCCTCCAAAGTGGGTGCACCGGAAACAGAAAAGTTAGTACCAACCCAAACAGAGGTCATAGTATTACACCCGTGGTAAGGTCATAACAGAATATAGAAACAGAATGTATCACATCATATCATATTAGAGTATAGAATATCTTCAGAACAGACCATAATCAGATCACAAAAAACATATTTTATGCATTAAATTTCATATTCGTTCTCTTTTGCACAATTTAGAAACAAAATGCTAAAATAGCCTATGTCTACGCCAGTCATGTTAAAAAAATGCTTTATTCTTAAACAGAGTCTCATGAGTAATGCAAAACAAATAACTAAGGTAGATCAAATTTATTTTCATATCAAAGCTTGTATACTTTTCAAAATTGACCTCAGCCCATTTTATTTTTATGCAAAGTTTAGTATAAGAATCCTGCTACCTGGATTTTTTAGTTTTTTCAGAATTTTTCCTAAAAAATGCCAAATAATTATTACTCGTCACCTATAAAATAATCACGTAATTCCTGTAACTTTCCAATCAATTACGTATTTTGATATTTAAGTCTAAACTTTTAAAATAACCTATTTTAATTCTTCAAAACCTAAAATCCTCATAACCCAGAATATATCATCACTTTCTAAAATCATCAATGTCCATTTAATAACTTCGAATGAAACATTTATAAGTTTAACTTATTTACTATTAAAGTGTAATTATAAAATCTGATACCAAATAATATAATTATTCCAAAATATTTTAAATTATACAACAACAATATAATAAACTAAGTCATACTAAAAAATACAACATTATCGATTATTATTTTGAAAGAAATAACAAATTTAAAGCACTTTAGGAACCATTTTTGATTGATATAAAATACGATGAAACTTTCATAACATTAACATAAAAATTATATGTAATCATACTGAAACCCATCGTAAAATCAACCCAACTGAAAAATATAAACTCAAACCACCATATGATTTGGCTTGTACTTAAAGGGCAAACTTGTAATGTCATAAAATTAATTAAGTCAGGTTTTCTTTTCTTCCTCTTTGTTTGCATAGAAATAAACGTACACCAAATCCTTTACTTTGAAAACAATTTAAAATACTGTAAACGTAAATAACATAGAGTCCACTATTACATGTTAAAAGTTTAAAAAACATATTAACATAGTGGTAACTCAAAGGGTAACCAAATAATTTCGTTACATAAATATATTATGCATGACCAACTTATGCTAAGCTTCTGTAAAACTCTGTTATAAGAAAACATATTTGCGAAACAACAGTTCGCGAGGTGGAGGCTCACTGAGAGATGGAGAGCGTGACGAGAGGTGAGCTGGGCTGTGGACGACGACTGTGAGGGCGTTGGCGGGGCACTGAATGGAGGAAATAATGATGAGAGAGAGAGAGAGAGAGAGCAGACGGGGGGAGAGTTTACTCATCACACGGCGTGCATGGGGGCTTTGGACCGTGGTGTTGGACTTCACTAGGTGGTGGGGGGCTTGATCTCTGGCATCACTTGTTGCTGCTGATGGTGGCGTCATGGCCCAACTGTGGCAAGGCATGACTCTCGGTTTGGGCAAGAATGCTCTGTCTCCATGGCTTCAAAATAGAGCAGCTCTAATTTCCGCTTTCCACAGAAGTTGGTGATGGTGGCTACTGTTTGGGTTGTTTTCAAGGGTGGAAAGGAAGGCTGTGACTGCTTCAGGTACTGTGGCATGGTTGCTTCTGGTGTAGGCTTGCAGTGGTTGCTGGAGTTTCTCGGACGTGGATTGCGGTGCAATGGTGCTAGTTTACGGTGGAAATGCTGAACGTGGCTAAGCTGTGGCTTTCTCTCAGTCTGTACATCAAGGTGCAGTGGCGGAAGGATGAATGGGTCACGACAGATTACAAAGGTGCAGACTAGGTTCTTTGGGAAGGTGGTTGCTACGTGGAGAAGGTGATTGAAGAGGAGGGCAACGTGCATGGAAGGGAAGGCTTCAAAAGAGTGCGGCTTGGAGTTTTTCCTTTCATCTAGGGGTGAGTGTACTATATATAGGCGATTGAGAACCCAAAAGAAAACCCTAGGTAAAAAGAGACGTGTATGGGAGTGGAATCGTGCGTGGCGATGAAATTGATCATAAACAAATAGTTGGTTTTTATGGTTTAAAACAAATGGGTGTGGGCTTGGGTCTTGGGCCTTGGGCTTTTTCTTGAGTCATGGGTCTCGACTCAATTTCTAAAAATAATCCAACTTGTCCTAGAAAATTCTTGGATCAATTCTTACTTGGCCCTTTAGAAAAATTTAGCCTTATCAAGCCCAAAAAAATCACAATCCGCCAAAACAAAGATTTTAGGCCCTTCGTCTATTAAAAAAAATAATTGAAAATTAACAAGATTCTTCATACGTATAAATCCAAAAAATAAAACTTTTAGAAAATGGCTTGTTGCTGGACCCAGGTGTTACACAGCCAGAGTCTAGAATTGGCCGAACTGGGAGAGAACCGATCGGCTAGCATTAGGAAAATGTTAAAATCGACGTCAATCGATTCGGTCTCGATTTGAACTTGGTTCAAACTATAGAACCGGCCGATAATATATACTTAACTTATTCATGCATAAAACGACATCATCGCTTTGCCCCAAAGGTTTAGAAAATAATTATATGAAACAACATTGTTTCGATCTAATGTTTAATAACCCTGCCCCCTCCCCTCCCTCTTCTTCTTCCAGATTCTTCCTCAGTTCACTCACGCACAGCCTTGCAGCCCGCCGCTCCCCTCCACATTCATGGCATTCACGTCGCTCGTTAAACCCCTGCACATCTCTCATCTCCCCAAGCTCTCTTATTTCTCCCCTCTCAAACTTCTCTCATATCTCTGAGTTCAAACTTCCCACTTCTCCTTTGAGTTTTCTCCTTTTCATCGGTGACCATGGTTTTTTGAGATTTTCAATTTTCACATATTGATTTGTGAATATGTGATCTAGTCTTTTTATCTTATTCTTTTTGTGTTTTAATTTGTAACAACCTCGGTTTTGGTGTTTTCTTCAAGTTTGATAATTAATTTTCATATTATTTGATGTCTATATTATTTATCTGCATATTTACGGGGCTTTTAAAATTTTTGGATCAAATTCTTGAGACCATAAACAGTGATCCAAGAATGCAGGAAATATATAATTGACAATTGTTTTGTAAAATTATTTTAAAATCAATGGTGGAAAGATGAGCGAGCTAAAATCTAAATTAGATTTTTACATTTGTGATATTTGTCATGTTGCAAACTAGCGTAATTGTGTTTATGTTTATTCTTTGTTTTTTTTTTTGAAGAATTTTTTTTTTGTGTTTTGTAATTAATTATGTATTCCAATTTTAACATTTTAGATGCATTCGCGTCAACACCAATTGGTGTTGATTCGAATGAACTAACCACTAACTTGGAAGATGATTTGAGAGAGATCCAAGCTGTACAAACATTGTTTTAGTATGTTGTAACCCATAAGTATAACAAATAGGTAGAATATGGTAATGTTTTGATCATTCAATATTCATTTGCTTTTACAAATTTAATTTTAGTTTTTTTCACCATTCAAATTCACTAATATTTGATGTTTTAATCTTATTAATGTTTTTATATAGAGTTGAGAGCACAATCAGATGTCACAACCATTGAAAATTAAAGATTGAAGATGAGAAGATCAAGAAATGTTGCAATTTATTTTCTTATATTTTTTAGTTGAATTGTTGCTTACGACAATTTATTTTTATTTGTAATGTGTGTTAAACATCTGGTGAAGTTTTTATTTTTTTAAGTTATTTAGTAATTAGTATAGTAGTATATACTTAGTACTTACAACATCATCACAGTACTATTTTACTATTGCTAATTAATTTTTTTTTAACCTAAGGCTAACATTACAAATGAGATTAAAATTAAAATGAAAATTGACTATTTAAAATTAGCTTTAAGAACTCGACAAATTAGGATTTGAAATCAACTCAGAAAAACTAGTCCTAAAAGATCTTTAATCGGACAAACAAAAAAAGCCCAACAATGGGAACCCAAACCGGCCGGAATGGGTTTGACCAGTATTCTCCTCTACATCAGTCGATTTCGGCCAGTCTTCCCTATGTAAAATCACCGGTCGATCAGTTTCAGTTTTGGGCAAAAAGTGAACCGATCGGCTCGATTTTCAGCCCTACAAAATTCTCTCTCATTTAACAAAACTTATTAATATTATATCTACGAAATTTCTCAAATATTCTCATTTTTTTTTCCCTCAAAATCAAGTAAACCAAACGTGACAAAACCCTTCCAAACTAATGAGGAAAATGTAATATTATGTATGAAAAACCTAATCTGCAGCCTATTTGTTTATTCTTAAAGAATCGCAAGAACGAAACAGTTCACAACAACCAACAACAGGAAAGAGAGACGTCCAAATTATGTAATGGGTGATGCTACACCCACATACAATCCTACCCATTTTTTTCCACCAAAGGGTGTAATTTGTTTTTTTTTTCAAACATTTTTTTAAATCCATTTAAATATTTTTAAAATAAAAAAAATCACAAAATCATTAAAAAAAATACTTTCTTAATCATTAAATAAAAAAAAATATATATGTACAAAGTATCGGTACAAAATATCAGTGTATCTACCATTTCTCGTAATTTAATGGAAAGAATGGCAAACATTTATTGTGATGAAATTAGGACAATTTTTCTTGACTTGAGTTGACTTGACTCGAGTTGATTTGAAGAGGAAAAATCAAAGACTTGACTCGGATTAACCTAACATTTGAGATAGGATGTTAATCTTAGTTTTATAATTCATCTCATGCCACATAGATTCTTGGACTATGTTTCAGTGTCCCTGAGCCTATCCAATCCTAAGAGTTATGCTACGTCCAATCCTCTAATTTAGTCCCCGTATTCTTGTCGATATCAACTTAGGTCAATGACCGACCAACCACCCACCACCCACCCCCGGCCCCCCCCACCCACCACCACCCCCCCCCCCCCCCCCGGCGGCTCCCCAAGCTTTACCTCTTGGTGAATGATTTGCTGCAAATTTCTGTCCCACACCAGATTTCACTTCTCCTTGCCATTTGACTTCCCTCTGCAGTTCCGTCCACCGGTGTCGACCTGCTCAGCTCCTCCACCATTGTTGAGCAGTAAGACAAGTCGACCCAAAGCACCATTCAAGTTCCCTCTGCATCTCCTCACCACCGTTGGCACTCAAAGTCTCATTCAAAGCGTTTGACTGCTTTGAAAACAGATCTCAGACGCTTAAATACATTTTTGCCAAAATGCTCAGATACTAAGTTCAGAACATACAAATTCTTAAATACTTGACTCTCTACATAAGTATAACAAGCAATGATTTTATATCCAAAATGCTCAACCAGAATGCCTTGGGGAGACTAGAAATGCAAAGACCTGGTTTTTATTGATGAGAGAAATGTCGTACTGCTAGATACCGAGAAGTTTGTGCTACATGAGCTGAACTCAGATGAATCCATAAAGCAAGAACTGTGGCAAAGCTTTGATTCTGCTAGTGACACACTCACTACAACACAATTGGTCTTTAGTGACGGTTGGAAAATTGTTACAATCCCCAAACCGTCACTAAAAGGCCTTTTCTGTGACGGTTTCTGGAAACCATTACTAAAGATAGATGAAGTTTTTTTAACGTTCGAACGTATTGAAAATTTACGTTTGAACGTCAAATTTACGTTTGAACATTCTGGCAACTTACGTGCGAACGTGAAATGTTTTGGCGCCAATGTTCGAACGTTAGTAATTAACGTTCGAACGTTAAATATTTTGCGCCAACGTTCGACCGTTAATTAATAACGTTCGAAAGTTGATTGTAAATTTAAATTAAATTACTCTAATTTAAAAATTATGTAGTTTTTATAGTGCATAATTTGTGAACAAGTCTAAAAAATTGACTTGTATATATTTATATATACACAATTTGTAATATATAAATATATATTTATGTTTATATATATTTGAAGTGCAACGATTTAGTATTAAAGTTGGAAAATATAACATTAAAGAAGATTGAGAATTGAATGGTGAAAAATCATAGAAATATTAAATAACATTTTTCTTTATAAATAATAAAAGTAAAATACAAAATATGATCGAATTTCTTAAACAACACTCAGATGATAGCATTGTTCGTGAAATTCGAACTCCGTACCTCCTCAGTCAAGGTATCAACCTTGTCGTTGAGGATACCTATACGATGGGCGATCTCAGATACAGACGCCTTTATAGCCGCGAGCGATCGATCGATCTTATGATCGATATGCGCAGTCAGCTGTGAGATCACCGCATCAACCAAGTAGGCCGTGCATCTCCCGCAGATGTACTCGGCAGCTGCTGACTACTACTCCCCACATGACCTAGCTCAGGCTGCGTCGGAGGAGCTAGATCCTCTACAGGGGGTGGCTGACGTTCCCTAGCCTGTCCAATGCTACGTCGATGCGTAGTCATGTCGAGGGGGCTCATCTGTTCTTTCACCCGCTCCTCTGGTTGAGTTGGCACTCCTCGTGCAAGTAATAGCAGGCTGATCAGGACACCGTATGGGAGATTATCGGTGGAGACGATACTCGCCTCATAACGGATCCTCTCAAAGATGTGAAGTGGAAATCTATGGGATCTCCACGTGCCACTCGTATGTAGGTCAATGATACAATCAAAACATTAGCAGGAGGTAGATACCGCAACCTGGATGTCATTGCTGGTGTCATTGTACACTGGAACAAATGCAGCATATGTAGAAAGGGCACATGCCATTCCCAAGTGGCATGGTGTTCTTCCTAAATCAGGAGAGATGTGTACTTCGGTTATCAATTTTGTGAAACTTTTACCTGCATTTTTCCATAAAGTTTTTTCTTTCATTTAAAAAATTGTTCAGGAGTAGTTTTCAGTGTTTACTGCATTTTTCTATATTGTAGGTTATCAATATGGAGTGGGGTAACTTCCGGTCATCCCACCTTCCACTAACAGAATATGATGAAGCACTAGACGATGAGAGTTTAAACCCTGGAGAACAAGTCAATTCATGCAAAATCTTAATCATGCCTTAAATACATCTCTGCTTATTTCAATGGCTTATTGAATATTTGTTACACCTTCCTTACTTTTCTTTTCTAAGAAAATGACAACACCTCAATTTTGTTGATAACCTTCACTTATGGCAGAGGAAAACCGTAGTTAGAAATAGACACCTAGGGGTTACAGATAGACATGAAAGACCAAACCCAAGCATCAAAATAAACTATTAACATCCAACCACTTTTACAAACCAAACCTCCACAAATGACAACAAAGATCAAGAGAGCCAATTAAGACATTTTGCATCTACTCCAAGTCCAAACCTTCAACTTCACAATTTTCCTCGGACATAAGGCAAACCGAGTTTATCCATTTTCATGTACTCCTTCACAGAATGAGACAAGCTACCATAGTCACCCCAACTTCTCGATACACCTTCCGCACCCATCTTCGACAAATAATCTGCCACCGTATTCACTTCCCTATATATATGTTGGATATAGTAGTTGAATGTAACCAAGATCTCCATAATCTCCTCCCAATAATCCTCCAGGTACCACACTCCACATCTAGCCTTGTTGATCCATTGAACAACCAAATCAGAGTCTATATCAATTTCAAGCCAAGTAACTCCTAACCGCTGGCATAACTTTAGACCATGTAATAAAGCTTTCAATTCTGCTGAATTATTAGTACCTTGCCCAAGTGAATGAGAAAAAGCCACCAAAAGATCACCTTTGTGGTTCTGCAAAATCCCTCCCGCTCCGGACCTACCATAATTCCCCAACCAACACCAATCTACATTAAGTTTATGCTTACCAGGTTGTGGTTTATCCCAAGTAACCTTGCAAAGCAACCTTCCCTTTGGCTAACGAACTACAATATTAAGATCATGTAGAATAATTTCATCCGCTTTGGTTAATTTCTTTGCCTCCCGCAATTTCATAGCCACCCATCCAACCCAATATTTTATGGCTCTCCATGTTGTTTCCATTGACTTGGCTTTCCCTTCCATTTTCTTAGTACACCTCCAGGTCAACAATTTCCATGTGACACTAGATAGAAGATGACCTATAATAGAACCAACATGTGAAGTTGCTCTAGCTCTACGAAACCAACGCTCCACAATTTCATGCCAACTTTCAAACCGCATTATCCTAATTCCCACATGAGCAGCACATTTTCTCCATATTGCAGTTGCAAACTCAACCTTGGCCAGGACATGATTCAAGTCTTCATATTTTCCATCTACACAACATTCACATTTAGATACAATCGGGATTCCCACCTGTCTTCGCCGATCATCCACACTAAGACAAGCATTATAGGCCTTCCACATATTGATCGAAATATTTTTTGGAAGCGAGGTATGCCAGACCCAATTTTCCCAAGGCAATTCCGTAGATTTAACACGAATACAATTTCATGCCGATTTAAAACTGAAACTTCCATTTTGTGACCTGTGTGACCTCCTAAAACTTCCTCCAATTTATCAACCCCCACTAGCTGAGCAATTTGATTTTCATCCCAGCCATTCTCTACCACCACTTCCTTTACACGTAAGTCTGGATACCCCACCACATTTATTTGATAACAAAGAGATCCTAAGTCAAGCCATTTATCCTTCCCAAAAAAATAAATGTATCCCTTTGCTTAATTTTCCAATGAGAATACTGCAACACATCTGGGATACATTTAGCAACCATTTTCCATGTGCGTGTACCACTAGAAGAGGCCACCAAAGATATATGGGCATTCTTAACAATCTTCATGTGTAGAGACTTTTGAACTTCTTGGAAATTTCTGAAGTCCAATTCCACCTTCCTGCGTATGTGAACAAATCTTCTCCCAAACAACCCACTTTTTCTTCTCTTTCCCCTCCGACACTCCCAAAAAAAAAAAGTGCTAAGAAGCCGATTTATGCTTGAAATTATTGTCTTTGGAATATGAATACTTGCTAGAAAATGAATGGGAAGGCTCATGAGCACATGACGAAGGAGAAGAACTTGAGAGCCCTTAGAAAGAATTTCCCCTTCCACCAGCCCAACTTGTCACGGATCTGAGTAATAAGGTTTTCCAAATCAAGAACCTTCAATCTCCTACAATTCGAGCACCAAGGTATGTGAAGGGAAAAGAACCTTGAGAAAACCCAGTTTGCCTTAGAATCATCCTTCTTCGATGGGACGGGATTTTTTTGGAGAAGAAAATTCAAGATTTCTCCTTACTCACCACTTGTCCAGGTATGTGAAGGATGATTGACTTCCATTAGCAAATATTACAATGTCATTTGCATACAACAAATGAGAGATGAGAGAAGTACCTCGAGGTTGAAAAAATTGTCCAACTCGGCCTTGTGAAAACCCCTGTTTCAGAAGTCTAGACAAAACCTCTTCAACCATAATGAAAAGATACGTTGATAGAGGATCTCCCTGTCTCAAACCTCTTCCTCCTTCGAAAAATCCCTTAGCCATACCATTCATAATAACTAAGAACCAAGGAGTGGTAACACATTGTCTAACCAGCTGAAAAACAGTAGAGGAAAAGCCAAAAGAAACCAACAGGTGAAAAAGAAACTCTCACTCAACACTGTCATAAGCTTTGGCCATATCAATTTTCAACAAAACATTCCCTCCCCTATAAGGCTTATTAATACTGTGAAACATCTCTTGAGTGAAGCTAATATTTTCAAAAATACTGCGATCTGGTATGAAGGCACCTTGCTCCATAGAAACAATCCTAGGAAGCATGCAAGAAATACATCTAACCAACAATTTAGAGCAAAATTTATAAACTACCGAGCAAAAAACTAATCGGCCAAAATTTATCAAACCCCGTGGGACTTTCCATCTTAGGAATAAAAACCACAAATGAAGAAGAATAAAAACGAGGAAGAGGAGTACCTAGAACAAAATCACAAAGTGCCTCAACCACATCAGAACCAACAATCTCCCAACATGATTGAAGAAAACCAAAGCGAAACCCATCCGGACCTGGGCTACTGCCGGAATAGAAAACATCACTTCTTTAATTTCCTGGGCAGTGGGGATTTTACAGATAGAACTCTGAGTTCGGAGCTTTGGTTGGGGTCGGAGGTCAAAACCAACTTCGGCTCTGACTTTGATCGGAGTTGGAGTTCGGAGCTCGGAGCTCCGATCGGAGTAGAAACTTGGCTTTTTCAAGCCCAGTTGCCCTATTCAAGCCTAGATACCCTACTGAGAAAATGGGCTCCGACATCTTCGATTGGCCCAATATTAAACTTTGTTTAATAATGTAAAAAAAGTAATTAAAAAATCTAAAATAATATAAAAAAAAGTTAAAATGCTAAAATTTAAATACAATAACTAAATCAAACTACGAATCCTTTAAATCGCAAACCATGAATTTAAATTTAAAAGTACAAATTGTAATAAGTTTAAATTTACAACACTAAAATATTGAATAATTTCATAAATTTCATTCAAATGTGAAATAGTCACAATGACCAATTCCCCGCATCAATCTAGGATGGTCCATGCATTTGAGTTGAAGACTTGATACACGATAGTGATTTCCAATTCTCGTGCATGAAGTTTTAACTTTTATTGATCAGATGCACTATCTTTTTTTTAGTCATTTAACTATAGACTTCTAAACCGTCAACCAATACTTCAAGTGATATTATGAACCCACCTCCACCTTGTTTTGCATGATGGTAATCATCCCATGGTGCGTCGGTCTCAGACTCTCAGTCATCCACAAGTAGTATGAGGTTCACATCTATGTCTACAAAATCATATAAATTATAAATTAAATAATAAATATATTAAAATTATGTAAATAATCATTTAAAATCATAAAGTTATCTGATTCAAGCCTATAGCTCTCGGCATCAGCAATATCTACTGCAATGGGCGTTGAGCTTAACCAGTTCAGTGTGCAAACAAGGACCTCGACAGTGTTCAGAGACAATGAACTCCGATAAGCATCCAAGATGAGACCTCCGGTGCTAAACACCGACTCAGAGACAACCATAGTGATAGGAATGACTAGCACATCTCAGGCTATTCGGGAAAGAATAGGAAACTTAGTGGAATTAACCTTCCACCAAGTTACTAAATAAAATGTATCATAAGGTGTCTCGATATCTTCCATCAAATAACACTCAACCTCAGACACACTACATAATATTCCTCGATACACGAATTTGATGATATTGCCGCACCAGTGGTGATGAAAGATCTACACCTCTGTCATCTAAGAAAAATGTAAAGCCGGTTGGGCATGAGGAGCAATGGCTGCTACTTGCTAGAGTAGGCTTACCACTATTTTTGTAGTAGTTATATAAGCCATCAATATCATTTCTCAACTTTCTAATAAACTCTTCAGCCTTATCTTCCTCGAGGACATCTCTAATCCAAAATTCTATAATTTTCAATTTATATCGGGGCTCAAGGATTGCAGCTACAAATAATAATTTATTTATCTTCTTAATACTCTCCCAGTATTTATCTTATTTGGATTTCATCCTTGTAGCCATAGCAAATAACAATCACATAGTGTTAGCACAACTCTATTTCAAGTGGTCATGAAGACCTGAGAGCTCGTCAAAGCACAAATTCACAGTAGAATATTTGGATTTAGATATCTGCATAGTTATATCATAAAACAATTTCAAAAAATCAACAAAATATTTCACAGCCGCCCAATCAACTGTGTATGGCACACCGAGCCCCCTTCTCCCCCTTACTAACTCCAGCAAAGCATACCTCAGGGCTCCATCCTCGACCTCCATCCACTCAAACACTCTTTGGCACTTCTGCACCACATCCAACATCATATATGTCGAGTTCCATCGAGTCAGAACGTCTCCAAGCACAACATGATAGAACATGGAATCTGAAATTGTTCAGCTATCACCTTAAACTTGCTAAGCCTTTGGGGGGAAGCCTTCACATATCTCACTAGGTTGTGGACTTTGGTAATAGAGTCATCAACATCCTTCAACCCCTCAGCAACTATGAGGTTGATAATATGAACACAACATCAAACATGTATAAACTCGTTTCCACGAATGATATCCTCTTTTACCGTCGTATTCCGCTTGAACCACTCAATTGCAGTGTCACTGGCACTAGCATTGTCAACTGTGATACAAATTACTTTTTTAATTCCCTAGTCATTCATATAGTCATCAATTGTCTCACAAATGGATGAACCCTTGTGATCAACAATTTCTTTAAATCCAATAATTCGCTTATGCAGCTTTCACTCACTTTCTACAAAGTGGACTGTGATACACATGTAGCTGACATTCTGAATAGACGTCCATGTATCAGTCGTAAATGACACACTCTGGCTAGTGGTAATAAACATCTCCTTCATTTCTGCCTTCTCATTCGCATGCTTCTTCAAACAATTTCACATCACCGTATACCATGAAGGTATGGGAAAACGTGGCTCTAGAGTGTGCACAAATTATGGAAGCCTTTTTTGTCAACTATTGTAAAAGGCATCTCATCACAAATGACTATCTCTGCAAGCAATTCCAACAACATATTCTTACTATATTGAATGATTGAAAGCTTCTTAACATGCGTACCATCAATGGCTGTAGAAGTTTCATAACTGAGCTTGGTCTGATCAGTAGCCGCCAATCCCTTCACGATCTAATACCACTGGCAACCATTAAAATGTGCTATTAATACACTGGTGCCTTACTTCTTTGAATGGCAACCGCAAAGTTGCCCACAGTGGTGACATCTTGCTTGTGGGTTCGCACGATCACTAGGAATTTTGGTAAAATATTTCCATGTCTATGACCTTTTTTTAGAAGTACCCACCAGTGTAAAAGCATCTACTGCATATATATATATATGTGTGTGTGTGTGTGTGTGTGTGTGTAAAGGTCTAAAAAGTTGGAAACAAAGTGTGGCAATACAATAAAATTTTAGATCATAAATATTAAAAAATGCCAGCCAAAAAAGCATGTACTGCATACACATTTTTTTCAGCAGGTTGAACCATAGATTGTGCACACGGAACGATATTTTCAAATTTGGAAGCATATCGACTACATCGATAGATTCCTACTAAAGAACAAAGGATATGACCATATCAATATCCTACAAAGCAAGTTTATACCGATTTCTTGAAACTAAATGTTTCTGTACATGAGATGTAAATTACACATTCAAGAGAAGCCATAAAGGCATAATTTCTATATAATAAGAAAATATTTCCAATACAGATAAAAAAAATAGTTTTATGAGCAATGCCACATAAGTTTGTTGTGTAATAACTAGGCTATATTATAAGGTATCAACTCATTTAAGATGGAGAAGATCTGATAAAAGGTTCTTGATAACCAGCTGCAGCATAATTCCAATCAAGCGGCTAGCATTCAATAATGGTAGGCCCATTTTGATCATCTACATCAGTCATCCAGAACTCTCTAGGAACCATAACAAAACAACTTCTATAAACTATTTAGAACCCATCTATAAAACATCCATCAGCATGCACTAGTACTACTGCCACCTTTTCCTCTCATTTAACTTCTCTTTACATTTATCCATGATCATCATCTGCCCTTCTCTATCTCTAGATCTCCCACCCTTTTGTCTCTCACCTGGCTCCTATTCTACTGTACCTTTCTATCTCTGCCATCTATTTATTCTTACACTTTCAACCCTCCCCCAGTACTACCCCTGGCCTTCCCAATTAGAAATTAACACCATTCAAGAGCAAGAAATTAAGATGTCCCCGATAGCTTCGTCAAGATGGTGCCCAACCTCAAAGCAACTCGTGATCTTGGAAGAGATGTATAGGAGTGGGATTAGAACTCCTAATGCTTCTCAGATACAAAAGATCATAGCCAACCTCTCTTTCTATGGCGAGATTGAAGGCAAGAATGTCTTATACTGGTTTCAGAACCACAAGGCAAGGGATAGACAGAAGCTCAGAAGGAAAGTCAGTAGGCAACCACAACTCCAGCATCAACAGCAACTCCATTATTATTACCAGATGAATCGGTCAAATGATCGATTTCCTGGCTACTACGAGTCTCCTAGTTCTTCTGCTCTTCATCAACTTTTCTTCTTTGACAAAGCTGTTAGCTTTCTTCCTCAGGTATTAATCTTTATTTATTGTTCTTAACTTGTTCAACTTTCAGTTGCTAAGTTAGCTACACATTTTGATCATCTTGTATGAAGGTCGGTAAAGCAATATAATTCTCATTCGATCGAATGAGAAATATAACGCCTTTACGGACCTTGAAACAAGTCAAAATAACCTATTGCAGGGGAATAATGTGGAAAGGGTAAGCTTTTCTTTCAAATTGATTTGAGAGTACTGGCGTTCCTCAGTCTGACACCATCCAAGTAATGAATTAGGTTAGACATGCGAGCAGAGTCTTTTGCATGCTCTTCCTGTGGGCCGTAGGCATGCAAGAAACACTCTATTGAGCGCTTTTTATGTTGATTCTCTTTTCAGAAGGCCTTTTCTTTCATCTTTTCATTATTATAAAGTGAAATCCATGGGAACAACTCGAGAACATCAATAAAATCTTCTGTAACTCATTCCAATTATTAACTATGCAGGATCTTTTCATCAATTACCCCCGCCCCGGGTCTTTTTTTTCTTCCCAGGCTAGCCCACCT
The DNA here is from genome assembly GCF_004785595.1 of Juglans microcarpa x Juglans regia. Taxonomy (NCBI): domain Eukaryota; kingdom Viridiplantae; phylum Streptophyta; class Magnoliopsida; order Fagales; family Juglandaceae; genus Juglans; species Juglans microcarpa x Juglans regia. The sequence continues at coordinate 28,099,955 of NC_054597.1, forward strand.
AGCTACTGTCTCATAAGTCATAACTCATCAACATTACTCATTTCACTGTTTCATTTTCACAAACACATTTCCTGCATACACTGGTGCCATTTTAGTGATTTCACAGTGTTCCACATTTACAAGCAAGTCATTTCACAAACACAACATTTACAAGCAATCCATTTCACAAACAGCTTTCTTACATACACTTCCACTCCACCATGATCCATTCCATTTTACATTTACAAGCAACCCAACAGCCAACAACTAGATCCAAAACAACTATTATAATGTAAAGCATCAAATAATTCCAGGCAACCCAACAACATGGCAAAAAATAAAAATTGAGAAAATTAATTAATTTAGGGCTCGGACTACACTAAGTACACTTACGAGTTATGGCGTCTCAAAGGCTAAACAGCGCAGATGACCTCCATGAAGCTCCGAACTTTGACAGTCATTCTTGGAGTCACTCCGACGCCGACTCTGAATTTCGATAACTCCAACTCCATCAGAGTCAAAAACAAATGGTGCGGAGGTCGGATGGAGTCAAAGTGGATGGAGGTTTGCACAACCCTACTTCCTAACATCTTGATTTGACCTTGACGCCTTGATCATGGGTGGTCAGGGGTGATCCATACCGCTGACCAATCCCTAAACAAGGCAAGTCTTTCCCTTGCCACAATGGGCCTTCTGGGTTGGCTTGGCCCATGCTACCCAAGTGACCTAGGCTAGTTCATTCAGTCCACCCTAGGCCTAGGGGATTACTCCCCTCATAGTACCCCGCAAATTCCTAGCATATTTGTAGGGTAGGAATTGAAAAGAAAAAAAGGAGTTGTGAGTCCCCACATTCTGCCGTATTAAAGCCTTGGCGACGTAACTGTTGCTCCCTGTCCATGTGTGGAGTTGAAACGACCTCGCGACATTTTGGCTGCCCTATGCGGATTGGGAGGGGTTACTTTCGCTCTTCTACTCGAGGTTGTCCCATCGACGAGTTTCTCGCCCACATGCAATGCCCAGGATTGGGTTGTGTCGACCATGCACCCAACTCGTGATGGTTGTGTCATCACGTCACCTCGTACACTTCCCCAGAATTGTCACATCCCTTCCATTCCTAACCTGTAGTCACTTCATTTCCTACCGATTACCAACCGTCACACCCTCCCCTATTTAAACCCTCGTTCACCCTTTGTTCCTCCCATTTTTGCCTTTGCATTCCCAAAATCCTCTTGTTCTTTCTTCTTCAAGCTTTCCTCAGAGTCTTTTTCTCTTTCCTACTCCCATATTCTCTTCATGTGTCTTGCCATGGCTGCACCTAGTGAAACCAAAGGCTGCGTCCTCTCCTTCACTAGGAGGAATTGGGAGTCGATCGTAACAGCCAAAGACCTCCTGGCGAAGGCCGTACGCCATTCCTCCTAGGGTGGTTATCGAGATTCCTGGCAACCGTGTTCCCGCTATGGATGCGGATGGGATGGCAACACGAGTGGCCCTCTTCTCTTTGATGTTCTCCAACGGGTTGAAGCTACCATTCTACTACCCTATCCGGGACATCCTCAACTTCTTGAAGTTGGCTCCCGCGCAACTCCACCCCAACGCCTGTCAAATTATGGTGGCGAGTTACATAATCTTTCGATAAGTGTTGAGCAAGGACCCAAATGACTATCTTGACTTGACTGCTTGGGAGTTCTTGTTGGTCTACAGGATTTTGCACCTCGATGGGAGCTTCTACAGTTTCCAATCTCAGGCTGTAGAGAAGGGCTTCATCAATCTGGAGAGGCGATTTTCTTCCATCAAGGAATGGCAACGACACTTCTTTTTTGTCTCCTACTTGGCCTGGGAGTATCCCCAGGGAGAGGAAGTTTATCAGGAATTTCCTGTTCGAGCTGTTAGGGCCAATGTACCGTGGAGTCAAACCCTCTTGATCAAACTGTCCGAGAGAAAGGAGTTCAGAGTCGCAACTGTTTTGTTTTAGGTGGCCGCCCACCTTGTTGTGTATGAGATGGATGCACTATTGGTAGGGGTTAATATCAGGCTACACCTGCTCCTTCCCAACTGATCCTTTGTGCTCGGTCGGGAGTTTTTGTCTGTTCCCTTCTCTTCTCTTGGGAGGAAGTGCTAGCCTTCCCCCCGTGTGGTAGATGATCCGGGCAAACAAAGTCAGACCGACGACAGCAATGCTTAGGTCGTCCCTGGGTCTGGGGCTTGGGGCCCCCGTTTTCACCCCTCATGCTCTTTCCGCTCCGTTCCATCGAGCTCCTCTTGTGGGGCTTCGGCTAGTTCATCTAGTCAACCTCCGTCGGGATCTCTATTCAACGAGTTCGACACTACTTCCCAACCAGCTCCACCGCAAGCCCCTTATGGTACCTCTCACAACTCGTTTTGCCTGGCACCGACGGTGTTTGCTCGGAGTACTTTTGGCAGCACCTCTTCCCAAGCTTAGGCAGGCACCTTCCATCGAGGCTCATCCAACTGTTCTCGCCAAGTCCTGGCCATCGATATCACTTGCCCTTCATTCACTCAGCCTATGGTCCCGCCACAGATAGTCACTTTTGGTGATGATGAGGATAAGGAGGACTACCTCGTCGACCTCATCCTCAATGTTGTGTTTCTCAATGCCTTCATGAATCCTACTCCTCATGGGGCCTTCCCGGTGATCGAGTCCCTGCCCTCCTTCGAAGATACTTGTGTTCGACTAGTTGTCGATGGGGTAGGGCTCTAGAGGCCTTGGTCTTACGCAATATATCGTGGCTAGTCCAGAGACTCAACTTGTAGCATGAAGGTCAGCAAGTCAAGGGCTTGTGTTGACTAGCTATGGGAGGGGCAAGGCTCGAGAGTTTTTAGCCCAAGCCAATGCATCATGGTGAGTCTTGAGACTTGGGTCGAAACACGAAGGTTGGCAAGTCAAGGGACTTGTATCGACTGGTTGTGGACGAGGCAGGGCTTCGGTGGCTCTGGCCTTAGCCAATGATTCATGGCGAGTCCGGAGACTAGGCTTGTAGCATGAAGGTTGGCATATCAAAAAACTTGTGTCCGACTGCTGTCAATGGGGCTAGGCTCAGAAGGCCCTTGCCCTAGCAAATACATTGTGGCAAGTCGAGAGACTCGTCTTGTGGCACGAAAGTCGACAACTCAAGGGACTTGTGTCTAACTGGCTTTCGATGGGTCAGGGCTCGAGAGGCCTTGGTCCCAGAGAATGCATCATGGTGAGTCTAGAAACTCAGATTGTAGAATGAAGGTCGGCATATCAAGGGACTTATGTCCAACTAGCTTAGGGCTGGGCAGGGCTCGGGAGTCCCTGGCCTTACCCAATGCATCATGGCAAGTCGAGAGCCTCATCATATAGCATGAAGGTCGACAAGTCAAGGAACTTGTGTCCGACTGGCTGCTGATGGGGCAGAGCTCAGGAGGCTCTAGCCCTAGCTAATTGATTCTGGCAAGTCTACAAACCCAGCTTGAAGCACGAAGGTCGGCAAGTCAAGGGACTTGTGTCAGACTAGCTATGAGCAAGGCGGGTTCGAGAGACCCTGGCCCTAGCCAATGCTTTATAGTTAGTCTAGAGACTCGATTTATAACACGAAGCTCGAAAAGTAAAAGGACTTGTGTCCGACTGGTTGTAGATTGGGCGGTCCTGAGGAGGCCCTCGCTCTAGCCAATGCATTGTGGCAAGCCAAGAAACTCGACTTGTAGCACGATGGTCAGCAAGTTAATGGACTTGTGTCCAACTGGCTGTCAATGGGGCAGGGCTCGAGAGACCCTAGCCCAAGCCAATGCATTGTGGCAAGTCCAGAGACTCGACTTTAAGCACGAAGGTCATCAAGTCAAGAAACTTGTGTCCTAGTGGCTGTAGGCGTGGCAGGGCTTGGGATGCGTTGGCCCTTACCAATGAATTGTCGCGAGTCCAGTGACTCAGCTTGAAGCACGAAGGTCTGCTAGTCAAGGGACTTGTGTCCGACCTGTGAGCGAGGCAAGGCCTGGGAGGACTTGGCCCTAGCCAATGCATCATGGCAAGTCCAAAGACTCAGCTTGTAGCACGAAGGTCGGCAAGTGAAGGGACTTGTGTTCGACAGGTTGTCGATGGGAAAGGGCTCGAGAGGCCCTAGCCCTAACCAGTGCATCATGGAGTCTAAAGACTCGGCTTCTAGCAACAATATCAGCAAGTCAAGGGACTTCTGTCGACTGGCAGTGGGTGGGGCAAGGCTTAGGAGGTCTTGGCCCTAGCCAATGCATCGTGACGAGCCAAGAGACTCAGCTTGTAGCACAATGGTCGGTAGGTAAAGGGACTTGTGTCCAACTATCAGTTGAAGGGGCAGAGCTCGGGAGGTTCTAGCCATAACCAATGGATTGTGGCAAGTCTAAAAACTCGGTTTGAAGCATAAAGGTCGGCAAGTAAATGGACTTGTTTCCAACTGGTTGTGAGCGAGGCATGGTTTACGATGCCCTTGCCCTAGACAATGCATCGTGATGAGTCCGGAGACTCGACTTATAGCACGAAGGTCGAAAAGTCAATGGACTTGTGGCCAACTGATTGTCAATGGAGCAGGACTCGAAAGGCCCTTGCACTAGCCAATGCATTGTGCCGAGACAAGTGACTCGACTTGTAGCATGAAGGTCGGCAAGTGAAGGACTTGTGTTTGACTAGCTATCGATGGGGCAGGGCTCGGGCGGCCTTGGCCTAAGTGAATGCATCGTGGCAACTCTAGGGACTTGTCTTGTAGCACTGAGGTAGGTAAGACAAAGGACTTGTGTCGACTGGCTATGGGGGGTAGGGCTCGGGAGGTCTTGGCCCTAGCTAATGCATTGTGACGAGTCCAGAGACTGGCCTTGTAGCACAAAGGTCGACAAGTCATGGGATTTGTGTTCGATTGGCTATCGACGAGGTAGGGCTCAAGAGGCCCTGGCCCAATCCAATGAATCGTGGCGAGTCCAGAGACTCGGATTATAGCACGAAGGTTGACAAGTCAGGGGACTTATGTCTGACTAGCTGTCGATGGGGGAGGGCTCGGGAGGCCTTGACCCTAGCCACTACATCGTGGCGAGTCGAGAGACTCGTCTTGTAACACGAAGGTCGGCATGTGAATGGAGTTGTGTCAGACTGGTTGTTGATGGAGTAGGGCTCAAGAGGCCCTAGCCCTAGCCAGTGAATCATGGCGAGTCTAAAGACTCGGCTCGTAGCATGAAGGTTGATTAGTCAAGGGACTTGTGTCTGATTGGCTGTCGATGGGGCAGAGCTCGGGAGGCCTAGCCCTATCCAATGAATCGTGGCGAGTCCAGAGACTTGTCTTGTAGCATGATGGTGGACAAGTCAAGCGACTTGTGTCCGACTAGTTGTCTATGGGGTAGAGCTCGGCAGGCTCTAGCCCTAACCATAGGATTGTGGCAAGTCTAGAGACTCGACTTGAAGCACAAAGGTCGGTAAGTTAAGGGACTTGTGTCTGGCTGGCTGTGGGTGAGACAAGGGTCGGGAGGCCCTGGCCCTAGCCAATGCATCATGGCGAGTCTAGACACTCGATTTATAGCACGAAGGTCGAAAATTCAAGGGACTTGTGTCTGACTGGTTGTCGATGGGGCAGGGCTCGAGAGGCCCTCATGCTAGCCAATCCATTGTGGCGAGTCAAGAGATAAGACTTGTAGCACGAAGGTCGACAAATAAAGGGACTTATGTTTGACTGGCTGTCAGTGGGGTAGGGCTCGGGAGGCCATGGCCTTAGCCAGTGCATTGTGGTGAGTCTAGAGACTCGACTTTCAGCACAAAGTTCATCAAGTCAAGAAACTTGTGTGCTTGCCAATGAATCGTGGCAAGTCCAGAGACTCGTTTTGTAGGATGAAGGTCGACAACTCAGTGGAGTTGTGTCTAATTGGCTATTGATGGAGCTCGGTTGAAGAGGCCTTGGCCCTAGCCAGTGCATCGTTGTGAGTCTAGCTAGAGACTCAACTTGTAGGACGAAGGTCGAGAAGTTAAGAAAGTTGTGTCTGACTCGCTTTGGGTGGGGCAGAGCTAAGGAGGCCCTGGCCCTAGCCAATGGATCGTGAAGAGACCAGAAACTTATCTTGTAGCACGAAGGTGGGCAAGAGAACGAACTTGTAGCATGAATGTTGACAACTCAAGGGACTTGTGCTCGACTGGCTATCAATAGGGCAGGGCTCGGGAGGCCTTGGCCCTAGCCAATGCATTGTGGCGAGTCTAGAGACTCGACTTGTAACCCGAAGGTCGGCATGTGAATGGAGTTGTGTCAAACTGGCTGTTGATGGAGTAGGGCTCGAGAGGCCCTGGCCCTAGCCAGTGCATCATGGCGAGTTTAGAGACTCAGCTCCTAGCACAAAGGTTGGCAAGTCAAGGGACTTGTGTCTGACTACCTATGGGTGGGGCAGAGCTCAGGAGGCTCTAGCTCGAACCAATGCATCATGGAAAGTTTAGAAACTCAGCTTGTAGCACGAACATCAGGAAGTCAAGGAACTTGTGTCCGACTGGTTGTGAGAGGGCAGAGCTCAAGAGGCCTTAGGCCTAGTCAATGGATCGTGACAAGTCCAAAGACTCGATTTGTAGCACGAAGGTCGGCAAGTCAAGAGACTTGTGTCCGATTAGTTGTGGACGGGGCAGGGCTCGGGAAGCCCTAGCCCTTGTCAATGAATTATGGCGAGTCTAGAGACTCAGCTTGTAGCCCAAAGGTCGAGAAGCCAATGGACTTGTGTGCGAGTGGCTGTCGATGTGTCAGGGCTCGGGAGGCCCTGACCCAAGCCATTTTATCGTGGCGAATTGAGAGACTCGTCTTGTAGCATGAAGGTCGACAAGTCAAGGCACTTGTGTCCAACTGGCTGTTGATGGGGTAAGGCTTGAGAGGCCTTGGCCTTGGACAATGCATTGTGGCAAGTCGAGAGACTCGGCTTTAGCATGAAGGTCAGCAAGTCAAGGGACCTGTGTCCGACTGGCTATCGACAGGGTAGAGCTCGGGAGGCCTCGGCCTTAGCCAATTTATCATGGTGAATCGAGAGACTCATCTTGTAGCACTAAGGTCGACAAGTCAAGGGACTTGTGTACGACTGGCTATTGATGGGGTAGGGCTTGAGAGGCCTTGGCCTTGGCCAATGCATTGTGGTGAGTCCAGAGATTCGAATTGTAGCACAAAAGTTGGCAAGTCAAAGGATTGTGTCCGACTGGCTATGGGCGGGCATGGAGCGGGAAACCCTGTTCCTAGCCAATGCATCGTGGCGAGTCCAGAGACTCGACTTGTAGCATGAATGTCGGCAAGTCAAGAGACTTGTGTGCTATTGGTTGTAGGCAATGCTTGGCTCAGAAGGCCCTGACCCTAGCCAATGCATTGTGGAGAGTCCAAGGACTCGTCTTGTATGATTAGGGCTTTTATATAAAGGCAAATGGTGGTGAAATATTACATGTTTTCTCATTCATAAGTCATTAGTTGCATTGATTGGGAAGACTGTTGCCCTCAGACAAAGTACTTTCTCAAGCGCTCGGCATTCCCAGGGTGGGGCAGTTCGCGACTTTCCTGGTCCTTCAGATGATAAAAGTCCGATCTTCCCCTAGTTGCCACCACAAAGGGCCCTTCCCATCGGAGACCTAGCTTTGCTTCTTATTTGGTTGTGACCCTCATCTCCTTTAGGACCAAGTCTTCTACCATGAAGGCCCGAGGTCGAACTCATTTGTTAAAGTATTGTTCAACTTTTCGCTTGTTGTTCGCCATTCTACTTGCTGCTTCTTCTCGTCTTTCTTCCAAGAGGTCTAGGTTTTCTTTTAGTCCCTCGTCGTTGCGGTCTAGGTTGAAGTGTTGAACTCGATACGTAGGCATTCCCCCACCTCTGCTGGAATTACAACTTTGTTTCTGTAGACAAGTGCAAAAGGTGTTTCTTTTGTTGGGGTCTTGATGAATTTTCGGTAGGCCCAGAGTGCACCAGGAAGCTCTTCGGCCCATCTCCCTTCTAATCCTCAAACTTCTTCTTCAGGATATTCAGTAATGTCTTGTTGGTAGCCTCTGCTTGTCCATTGGCTTGCGGGTGCCCTGGAGATGAGTACTTGGGTTTGATCCTAAACTCTGCACACCACTCCCGGTAGTGCGAGCAGTAGAATTGCCTACCATTGTACAATATAAAGCTATGAGGAATGCCGAACCGACAAACTATGGATCTCTAGAGGAATCTCGTAATGGCCAGGGCCGTGATTGTTGCCAGCACTTCTGCTTCCATCCACTTTGTGAAGTAGTCGACTGTTATGACTACAAACTTCACTCCTCCCATCCCACATAGAAACGGTCCGATAAGGTCGAGCCCCCATTGTGTGGAGGTCTAGAGGGACATGATGGATGTCAACTCTTCCAGCAGACAGTGGGGGATGGGCACATGTTCTTGGCACTTGGGGAATTTCTTGACGAAGTCCTCTGCATCCTGTAGAGAGTGGGGCTAGTAGTAACCCACACACACGACTCTGGCGGCCAGCGCCATTCTACCAGAGTGATTTCTACATATTCATTCATGTATCTTGGATAGGACATACTAGGCTTCCTTAGGCGAGACGCACCTTAGGAGGGGCTCGGAGAAACCTCTTCTATACAAGACTCCTTCCAACAATGTGAAACACACCACTTTATTTCTAATCTTTTGTGCCTCTTCCTGGTCACCCGAGACCAGGCCTTCATAAAGGTACTTTATGATTTCGACGGCCCACTCTGGCAGTGATGGCTGGACAATGGATACACTGATCTCAATAGCTGATGTGTCAACCATTCGAGCTATAGTATGATCTGAAAGTAGGGCCTCTTCCTGGCACGAGGTAGCCCTTGCCAAGTGGTCTGCTTTGTGGATCAGCCCCCTTGGGATCTACTGGATGTGGAAATACTTGAAAAGGTCACGCATCTTCCCTACTTGCTGGAGGTACTTCATCAGTTTTTCCCTTTTTGTGGCAAACTTCCCTGTTACTTGACTGACTACCACTTGGGAGTCAGCACTTACCTCAATCTCGGTGGCTCTTGGTGACCTGGTTATTGACATTCCCGCTAGCAGTGCCTCGTACTCGGCCTCGTTGTTGGTTTGTTTTGAAGCTAAATTTGATCGTATAATGATGCTCCTTACTAAGCTCTGTGATGATGTGCACCTTTACACCCCCTAACTCGGCAGGATGAGCCATCGACGTAGGCCTGCCAGGGCTTGCCTTGGGGTGCCATAAGCACCTCTTCTGGAAAGTCTAAGAATTCGGCTACGAAATTGCTAGCACTTGTCCTTTGATTGTCTTGCGAGGGAGGTACTCAATGTCAGTTCAATCGCCCAATTTGTCATTTTTCCAGACACATCGGGGTTTTGTAATATTTTTCTGAAGGGAACATGAATGAGCACCTTCACCAGGCGAGCTTGTATGTATGGCCTTAGTCTCCTTGCAGCAATGACCAATGTGAATACCAGCATCTCCACTTGGGGTATCTGGCCTCGGCTACTTGAAACACTCAGCTCGTGTAGTAGACAAGTCGTTGCTCCTCTCCCTCGCTGCAGGTTAGGACAGCAGACACGGCATTTGGGGTTATCGCTAGATATGCAGTCAAGCTTTTTCCTAGCTTGGTGTGACTAAGGAGTGGTGGGTGGACCAAATACTCCTTCAACTCGGTTAAAGCCCGGTCGCACTCGGCATCCCACTCCAGCGCCTTTCTGAGGACCTTGAAGTAAGGAAGGCAGCGGTCGGTTGACCATGCGATGAACCGGTTCATGGCTGCTACTCTCCATGCCAACCTTTGGACCTCGTGAATTGTTCGCGGTAGGGGCACACTCACTATTGCCTCCACCTTTTCTGGATTGGCCTCAATTCCTTGCTCTCAGATCCTAAAGGCTAAGAACTTCCCTGACTTGACGTCGAAGGCACACTTCAACGGGTTGAGCTTCATCTAGTATCTTCTAAGCAATACGAAAGCTTCCCAAAGATCGGTGATATGTTGCTCAGGTTTCCTGGTTTTGACCAAGAGATCATCTACATAAACCTCCATGTTCCGCCCGATCTGCTCCTTGAACATTCAATTAACTAGCCATTCATAAATCATATCATCATTCTTCAGAGTGAACGACATAGCTATAGTAGAGTCCTTAGTCGGTGATGAAGGCTCTCTTTTCATCATTATCTGGGTTCCTCCTGATTGTACCTCCAGTATGTGTCCATGAAATTGAGTAATGAGTGCCAACCGTCAAGTCCACTATTAGGTCTATGTGCAGTAGGGGGAAACTGTCCTTCGGGCAGGCCTTGTTCAGATTGGTGAAGTCAACACACATTCTCCACTTCCCACTCGCCTTCTTCACCAGGACCATGTTAGAAAGCCATTTATGGTAGTGGGCCTCCCTGATGAACCCCATGGCTAGGAGGCAGTCCACCTCTTCTACGATGGCCATGTACTTCTCTACACTAAAGCTGTGATGCTTTTGCTAGACCTTCTTAACCTTGGGATCCACACTCAGGCGATGCTCGATGATTGCTTTGTCGATTCTAGGCATTTCTTAATGGCTCCAGGCGGACATCTCTCGATGCTTGGAGAGGAGCGGTTTTATAGATCTTCTCAGATCGAGGGCTATTTTGGTCCCCACATGGAAAATTCACTCGGATCTCTATGGGTCCACCGACACCAACTTTAAGGCCTCATAGGGCTCTGCTTGCTGTAGTGCCTGCTCGACGATAGAGGCGGGTCAGTAGCCTTTTTGGCCTCCTGCTTCAGCTCCTGCGCATAGCATTCTCGTGCCCTCAGGTTGTTCACACACAACCTGCTCACAATGGATCTCGTCCATTCCTGCGAGAGTTGGGAATTTCATCTTCAGGTGGAATGTGGAGGTCATCGCCCTCAAGTTGCTCAGAGTTGGTCGCCCCAAGATTGCGTTGTAGGAGGAGGGTGCTTTCACCTCGAGGAAATCCACCATGGTAGTTGTCGTCCTTAGGGCCTTCCATGGAAGGATGGACAAGGTGATGACTCCAATTGGCTGGACTATGTCTCCGGTGAAGCCTTTAAGGGGTGTTGGGGCAGGGCACAGCCGATTGGGGGTGATGCCCATTCGAACAAAAACTTTCCATAATAGAATATTGGCAGAAATGCCGTTATCGATTAGGACCCTCCTCTTTGTGCAGTTGACAATCTGCACAATCACTACCAAGGCGTTTTCACTCATCTTTCTCACTAAAGGTTATGATTGTCCCTCCATGTGGCTCCTGGAGCTGGACACCACCTTGTTGGCGATCAACACTTCTTCATACCAGGCCCTAATGGCGTGGTCCCTCCCCTGGCATATCATCCTGCGATTGTGCTATTTCGCCCACAGGATCATTTCCTCTGGCTGGCTTATTCGGCACAGACTTACTCTAGGGCGTCCTCCCGCCCTTTACCTGGTTGGACTTTCACTTCTCTATTGCCGCGTACGACCATTGGGTCTTTATGCGTGCTGCTCGTCAGCCCGTTGGTTTAGTAGTGCTTCTAATTCCTCCATCTTCAACTTTCTGTTAAAGTAGTCTTCTGTTCGGTGGCTATCGGTGTGGTGGTAGGTGCAGTATTCAGGGTGGGTCAGACCTTGTTGTTCTCTCTGCAGGCTAGAGTTTCTTTCGACCTCCATGGCCATGCTAGAGTGTGTGCATGGTCAGACCCGTCTAAGCGCAGGCTGCTCTTCTTTGTGCTTCTTGCATGCCTTCTTCATGTTACCTTCCCGGCCCACACTGTTGCCCTGCTCGATGGCTCTCTTATCTACTTGATCCAACTTGGTCTTCCGAGGGGCCGTCAATGCCCAAAGCTTGTGTTAAGCATTGATGAAACCGTCGGCTTGATCCATGAAATTGTTGGCTCAGTCCATGGGATACGGGACCAAACCCCCCTAGCAGAGCCGCCAGGGTGATCTTTTCATCCTAGTCGTCTGTTTTCATGTGCTCCCTATTGAATCGAGAGAGCTATGACTTCAGCCTTTCATCGTGTCACTGTTTAACCATCAAGAGATAAGTTGTGGGATGCCTCATTTTCCTGCTTGCCATGAATTGCTTCAGGAAGAGATGGGCCAGCTCAACGAAGCAGTCGATGGTACCAGGTGGCAGGGACCCAAACCTTGTTCTAGTCTTCCCTTTCAAAGTGAGAGGAAACACCCTGCACCGACTTCCCATGGGAATCCGTGCAGGGTCATATTGGCTTTGAATATTTCTAGATGTTCTACGGGGTCCTTGGGACCCGTCATATGCATCTATCTGCAGAACTTTGAATCTAGGGGGAAGGGAAACCACCATAACCTCAACACTATACGCTAGGTCTGTGCTGGTGAGCAGCTAGTCCACTATGGTCATCGTACCCATCCCTTTGGCCATCTCAGCATATTTGTCCCTGAGTTCATGGAGCTTGAGGTGCATTTTTTGTTGCTCCTCTTCGGCTACCCCTACTTCAGGGACTCAACAGGACTTAGAGTGTTGGTTGTGCTCGTGTCTCTCTAATTCCCCGTTCCACAGGGAGGCACTCCCGTCACCTCCTCCATCAACTTTCGTATCATTTCACCTTGTTCATCGACTCTTACTTCCATTGTTTCGGGTTGTTCTTCTTCACGACGTGAGGGTTGAGAGCGTTTCGTTACCGACAAGTGAAGGACACACTACGATAGGAAAGAAAAAGATCTCACAGGCAATGCCACTGTTATGTCGTGTTTAACGGCCTGGGCATCTCTACTCTACTAAGCTAGGTTTGGATTCTATTGAGATAGAAAATGTGGGGTACGGGGCGCCATGGTACCTCCAATGCCTAAGTCAGTTATTGGGATAGGGTGGCGAAGCAAATGAAAGAGAAAAGTATTCAAAATCAGAGAGAGAGAAAGGACCCTAGAGGGTGTGAGGGGTATTTATATACTTGGCCAATATGATCCTCTGGCAAATGGGATTCGAGGAGGTGTCGTCCGTACCCGTCAGCTGGGTCATAGGGGTGTTGCTCGCATGCCCTCCTACCACGTTCCGTGTTAACCTTTTGTCAGATGGCAGGACCCCATACTTGATCGAGGTGACCATTGACTCCTAAGTTTAGGCAGCGCCGTGTGTGGCCATGGTCAGGTGAGCCCGTTGTTAGTACCCGGGCGCAGGGGGTTGTCCTTGACATCCTACTCTTGAGTTGTCGGCGCTTTCGTCTGTGCTGCTTTCAGCACCTGGGTGTCGGTGTCCTTCCTGACACCTTGATTTGACCCTAACGCCTTGATCGTGGGTGGTCAGGGGCGACCCATACCTTTGATCGGTCCCCACACAAGGCACGTCTTCTACCCCTTCCTAGGTCTAGGTTGGTCTGGCCCATGCTACCAAGCGACCTGGGCTAGTTCATTTGGCCCAGCCTAGGTTTAGGGGATTACTGCCCTTACACAAGCATTCCACTATTTACTAAGAAATACTACTTTTAAGTTCCTTCAATTGTTTCAGTTAAGTGGTCTGTCTGGCACCTAAGAAATACTACTTTTAAGTCTGCCAACAGGATTTTTGAGCATGTGGTCAACCTTGCAAGCCAGTTTAAGAAGAGTGATAATCCCTTGCTTGAGGAATTAAAAAATTACTCATTAAAACTTGAGTAAAAAAGGCTCGAAGAACAAAACAGTTTTCAAAAATTGGGGAATGAAACGACAAAGTATAGTGAAACAAGGGATAATTTAGTATGAAAGTGCAAACACTAATATTCTTTTTAGTAATAACTTCACTATTCAATTCCTTTTAGTAACCATAGAGGATATGGTCTTTTATTTCCATTGAACATGTTGAGTATCCTAATTTGGCTTTGAATCACTTAGGAAGAGAAAAGTGTAACAATCCAGTCCCAAAGGGGGCAGAGAATTACTTTTTGTCACTTAAACTCACATCTCACGGTACATATATAGACTTTAATTTCTCAATTACACATAGATCTCACTGTTTCCAATCTACTAATCCAATATAAATAATCTAAAAATACCACAAAACTTCAAAAATAAACATCAACCTTCTAAAATACTAAGTCCTCAGAACACAACAAAATTACCGAATAAAATTCTACAATAATCATAGCAACCTTCTAAGCTTAATCCATCATGCTTAAATCATTTCACCCATACTCCCTAATCTTCATCCTCAGCTGAAATATTCAAATTATCTGAAAAATATTGTAGAAATAAGAGGTGAGTTATTAATAACTCAGTAAGCAGAGAACATATACTAGTATGTAAACATGATACTTTTCTCAAAGTTCAGAATGCAGACACACAACATTTCAGTTTCAATATTGAGATCGCAAAAACATTTTATCAAGAAATCAGAGCGACATTTCAAACTGTTCATATTCAAAGAATCAAAGACCCCCTGGTATAACATGACTGAACATCTTCATTTTATCATATCATTTCATATCATATCATATCGTATCACATCGTATCATATTATATCATATCATAATATCATATCATATCACCATATCATATCATATACCATGTTTAACCCCCGTGGTAGGGTTGTATTATCCCCGGTAGCCAAACTAGGCAGTATTAGAATGTCAATCTTTTTCTTATTCATTCTCAGAGCCCCAAGTGTGCACACAGAAAAGAACACGCAGAAAGACCACTTTGTTTCCAAAGTGGGTGCACTCATATCAGAGATATTGGTACCAACCATATAACATAATCAGAAAGTCATGCCAAAGGTTTTTCAGATGTCATATCATATCAAATAGAAATCTGAACATTTTCTTATCATTTTCACAAAAGCGAAATGGATTTAGAGCATCTTCATATAATATGTACGAAATTCACAAATTTCACATTCACTCTTTTGCACATTTCAAAAACAGCATGTCAAAATATTTCTCATGTCAGAAAACACTTTCTCTTTTATACAGATTTCATGAGTAATGCTGAAAACATAATTGAGGTTATTTTCACAATTTGTTTCAAAACATATCGTGAACATTTTTCATAAAATCAACCTGAGTTCATTTTTTTTATGCAAAGTCTAGCATAGGAACCCCGCTTACCTGGACTTTTCAACATTTTTGAATTTTCTCACAACTGTGTTAAATCAATATCAATCGTTACCTATAAAATAGTTGCGTAACTTGTGCAAATTTCCAATTGTACATATATTTCATAATAAAAGCTAGAGAATGAAAGAATCTATTTTCCTTTAACATCTAAAATCCTTAAACACTGAAATACCATTTCCTCCAAATACTTTGATTTTCACATAATTTTCTCCAAACAATTACACGATTAAATCCTAATATCATATTACTCGTAAATTGGTCTTAGAATATTATCATGCAAACACGTGATCTTGATACCAAACTATACATATTAAACTCATGACATCCACCCATGGCCTGTAAACCTTTGTAGCCCATAACCCAAAACAAAATAGCATACTAATTTCCAAAAATAATTAAATCCAAGACCACCTAAGAAATCAACTTCCTCATGAAATTAGGCTCACTAGAAACTCACAAAATCAAACCCAGAGCACATGAACATCCAAACCATCAGACCCTAATACACATAGATGGCCTTGAGGTAATTACACACACTGGCGCTACTGCTAAGTGTCCTCATCTAAAAGCCAACACATGAGAGAAAAAGATTATGCAGCAGAAGCTCACTAGTGGAAACCTAGCACCAAGCAATGGAAATCCAATGGTTGGCAGAGCTTAAATCACTGCAGCCTCATCTGTGGCATGTGGTGGAGTTCAGAGAGAGAGAGAGAGAGAGCGATGGCTTAAGCACCCCGATGGGGGAGCTGCTTTATTTTTGACAAGGGAAAACAGAGGCCTCTTGGTGTGCGATGGTGGCTTGGGTTTCACGCTGCAATGTAGCAGTAGTGTGGAGCTCCTGATGTGAAGTGGTGGCTGGAAGCGAGGGAATGTGGGAGAGGCTTGTGTGGTGGTGGTGGTGCATGCAGTAGAAGACTGTGGGTGCGAGAGGCATGAGATGGTGGTCTTCTGCTTGGGTACTAGTGGCGAAGCTATGGCATGGCAGCGGCGTGCGGTTGCGTGGTTTTATGCTTGCAGGTGTTCTGGTTGTGGTGATGTGGGGGAAGAAATGTGTAAACTGAAGGGGTGGTGGTCGCAAAGTGCTTATTGTTGGTTTCCAACGTGGTTTGTTGATTCGGAGTTGAATGATGGGTGGCCAACGACTGAGCGGTAGTTGGCTTCATGGTAGTTCTCCGAGTGTGCTATAGTCATGGCTGAGATGGATCTGCTCTGAGTTGCACAAAACAGAGGCTTTCAATTGGTCTATTCCAGTGAGGGTGGTGCTGCCGCAGGGTGGTTTTTGCGATCTGCTATATGTGGGACGACTGCATGCAGAGGTAGCATTGTGGGTGCAGGCTTGTGGGTTGGTGTTAGGTGGTGCTGGGGTGGCGTGGGTCTACAGTGGTGTAAGTAAAGGCTTGAGTCAGTGGGCCCGGCAGCTTTCGTCCTGTAGGAGCAGGGTGGTTCTCGTGGTGCTTGTTGAGGAGAGTAGACAAGGAGGTGAAAATAAAATTGAGAGAGAGACCAAGAGGAAGAAACATAAGAGATAGAGAGAGAGAGAGAGAGAGAGAGAGAGAGAGTATATCGAGAAGATAATTTGAGGGTGAAGAAAAAAAATTAAACTAAAGGAGTGTGGGTAAAAAGTGGGATTCATGGAAGAAAAAATGGGGGAGCAACTAACAGGAGGAGAAGATTTCAGGGGGAAAAGAAACCGTCAAGGATGGAGCGTAGGTTCGGAGAAGAAGAAACTACAAGGAGGAGTCTTTCCCAAAAATGACATCCTGTGGGTCTTTTGGGTTGGGATCTTTTCGAGCTTGGGTCGTGGGGTTGGGCATTGGGTATTCCAAAAAGCATCTCAATTGCCACATTATTCTCTCCGTTTCTAACTGGCTGGTTGTACTATAGCAAAACCTTCAAAACCGCTTTGATGGATGGCTTGGTAGAAGGCTATATACCAGTACAATAGAGTTAAGCCTGAAAACATGACACATTTCATTTAAGTGACAGGGCTCCTTGACCTCTTCATCCAAGGTATCACCTATAGGTTTTCCATCTTGAATGTGTCACAATGCCCATTTGTCTAGGGATGTGTATTCATCACCATCATTGACTTTCCTCCTGGTTGTCAGTTCTAGAAGGATAATCCCAAAATTGCAAACATTGATCTTCTCATTAATTCTAGTTGTCCGAGCATATTATGCATTTCAATTCAACAACACAAAACTAAGCCAAACTTCTGGTGATGGAAAAAGAGGAAAACATCATCAATAAAAGGAAACTTGAAAATTTATATAGTTACAAACCAGTAGCTATGTAGCCAAAAGAGCCAGCCACTACTAACATTGTAGCGAGTTCTCCCTCCTTGATCAACATCTTTGCTAGACCAAAATCAGCTATTCGTGCGTGGAAATTGAGATCTAAAAGCATGTTGCTTGACTTCACATCTGAATGAACAATGGGTAGTGAGCAATCATGGTACATATAGGAGAGCCGTAGGCAACTCCAACTTCACATTTCTTAAACAATGTTGAGCATCCTCATTTGGCTTTGAATTCCATAGGAAGGGAAAAGCATCTCAGTTTCCTCATTCTTCTCTCCATTTCTAACTGGTTGGTTGCACTAGAGCAAAACCATGAAAACCTCTTTCCTGGATGGCATGGTAGAAGGCAGTGTGCTAGTACAATAGAGTCCAAGTCTGAAAACATGACACATTTCATTCAAGTTATAAGGCTCCTTGACCTCCCCATCCAAGGCATCACTTATAGGTTTATGTGTCGCAATGCCATTCGGCTAGGGATGTGTGTTCATCACCATCATTGGCTTTCCTTTCAGTTGTAAGTTCCAAAAGGATAACCCCGAAGCTATAAACATTGATCTTCACATTAATTCTTGTCGTGCGAGCATACTTTACATTTCAATTCAACAACACAAGCTAAGCCAAACTTCTAGTGATGGAAAAAGAGGGAACATCATCAATAAAAGGAAACTTGGAAATTTATATTATCGCACACCTGAAGCTATAATATAGCCAAAAGAGCCAGCCACAACTGACATTGTGGCCAATTCTCCCTCCTTGAGCAACATCTTTGCTAGACCAAAATTAGCTATTTGTGCATTGAAATTGAGATCTAAAAGGATGTTGCTTGACTTCACATCTCGATGAACAATGGGTAGTGATCTGTCATAGTGCATATAGGAGAGCCCTTGAAAAATGATTGGTTCAACCAAGCATTGGGCGTTGAGACGGGTAAGGAATTTGTTGCACTCCTCAAGAGGGATATGAAATAATTGTATGAACAATATGTTACATTTGGTGATGGGTGTGTAACTGGATCTAAGTCAACTCCTCATAGTGAAGGTAGTGCATCAATGGGGAGTAGTAGTACTTGTACAACTGATCCCTTGGTCTTTTTGAAAAACTTCCATAAAGAGCAAAAGTCAGCATCCTTGATGGATTGTAAGTCGGAGATAGAACGGTATTTGTAGCAGGATGTTGAGGTTCCTACGGAGAGTTTCAACATTTTAATTTGGTGGAAGGTCAACTCCACCAAATATTTGATTCTTGCTCCAATGGCAAGAGATATCTTGGTCATTTTGATCACCACCATAGCATCTGAGTTTGCATTTAGCACATGAGGCCGTGTCCTGGATCCGTTTTAGGAGTTCTTTGGCTCCTAGAATTGTAGAGGCTCCTGTGTTCGCGCAAAACTGGTTGAAGTCCACTCTTATATGCCTGAGTCAAAATTATTTGGATACTGTTAATGATGCGGAGAGCTATAATTTAGACTCAAGTAATGTATTTAGAGATCTATTTTTGTTGTTATATATGTTGATTTTGACATTTTGTGATACTAACCTTCTATACTTTAACATCTTAATGTAGAATTAACCGCCAGTATGGCGAGCTTACTTCATTAAGATGATAGAGGTTTGAGTTAGTTACTTGGCAATAGCACTATGATTGAGGTTGTGATGTTCTTAGCCTGTTATTCTGTTATATATTGCTCATGTTGGATATGTTGTTGCTAGCTGTGTTGCAGTATTATTATTGGCTTTAGACCAAAGGGCTAAAGATCCAAAGGACACATGAGACCTCAAACGAGTTAGATAGGTTTAATTTTTTGAAAAAGAAAATTGCATGAAGCTTCCGGCCAACTAGTATACATCAACTTATGATTTTCCTTTATTGATATATTATGTAGGTCCAAAATTTCTAACTAAAATCTTTCCATATTTTGTTTTCAGACACAACTTGGAAGTTGGAATGGCAGTGTGGCACTTAGAACATTTAAAATATTTTGGTTCAGTTGTTGCCTTGTTGGGAAATTACATTTGTTGTTGGAAACATTTAATTTGTTGGCACTTAGAAAATGTTAGGTTTCTTTTTCTCAGAATTGGATGTGGTTGATGGATGATGGGTGTGGATGTTTATTGTAGTGATTAGTTGGATATGGATGATGGATGATGAGAGTGGATGTTTATTATAGTTATTAGACCTTTTTTTTTTCCTTAATTTTTTGAAGCATGTTAGTATGTTACTTGTTTTTATTTAGTTTTATTTTTTTGTTATAGTTTGAGTAAAATTGAAGCAAAAGTGAATTATTTACTTTAGATTGTAATTTTTGAAAAAAAATTAAATTTAAAAGCTCACACAAAAAATTCTTTTTTAAAAAGGTGTGCCAAATATGAAGTTGAAAAAAAAAAAAAAAGCCCAAGATTTGACTCTGCTTTGACAAGTCGGAGTTGGAGTGGAGGATGGGCATATAGACTTCGAATTGGTCGGTGCTTAGCCCTAAACCATAGAGGATCTAGTCTTTTATTTCTCTTGAACAATCCTCAACATTGACCTCAACATCCTCATTTGGCTTTGAATTCCTTAGGAAGCGAAAAACATATCAGTTGCCGCATTCTTCTCTTCGTTTCTGACTTGCTGGCTGCATTGGAGCAAAACCTTAAGAACCATTTTCATGGATGGTCTGGTAGAAGGCTGTGTGCCAGTACAATAGAGTCCAAGTCTGAAAACATGACACATTTCATTCAAGTGACAAGGTTCCTTGACCTCCTCATCCAAGGCATCAACTATTGGTTTTCCATCTTGAATGTGTCGCAATGCCCATTGGGCTAGGGATGTATGTTCATCACCATCATTGGCTTTCCTTCCGGTTGTCAGCTCCAGAAGGATAACTCCAAAGCTATAAACATCGATCTTTTCATTAATTCTTGTCGTGCGAGCATACTCTGCATTTCAATTCAACAACACAAACTAAGCCACACCTCTGGTGATGGAAAAACAGGAAAACATAATCAATAAAAGAAACTTGGAAATCTATATTGTCACACACCTGGAGCTATGTAGCCAAAAGAGCCAGCAACGATTGACATTGTAGCCAGTTCTCCCTCCTTGACCAACATCTTTGCTAGACCAAAATCAGCTATTTGTGCGTTGAAATTGAGATCTAAAAGGATGTTGCTTGACTTCACATCTCGATGAACAATGGGTAGTGAGCAGTCATGGTGCATATAGGAGAGCCCCTTGGCAGCTCCAACTGCTATATGCAACCTTTTAGGCCAATCCAAGATAACATGACTGACTGCACTTGACAAGATTGTTGCTCTACTTTTCCTATGCAACCAGCGATCCAGGCTACGGTTATCCAAATACTCGTAGACAAGAAGTTTTAAATTATCATTGGAGATACAGCAAAGCAACTTCACAATGTTGGCATGTCGAATTGAACTAAGTATTTTGACTTCTGCCAGAAATTCCTTTTCAAGTTTTTCTTCTAGCTTTCTGTTATTCCAAATCTTCTTCACAGCAACAATATCACCTGAAGGATGAACAACAACACGATATACTTGACCTGATCCACCAGAACCAATCAGGTTATTTTCTGTCAATCCTGACAAAATGTCTGATTCTGTGAAATTCAACTTCTGGAATGAGATGAGCTTCCATGATGAATGCAATCCATGCTTTCTTTTTTTGTAATTTATGATCACAAAGAATGAAATAAATAAACCTAAAAGAACTGCTACCACCAAACCTATGATCCAAGCAATCAATTTGTAAGAAGTTTTGCTCGACTTTTGGCGGCGCGAATTGCAGTTCTTGATATTAAGGTATCGAGATGGTCTATTAGCACAAAGACTAGGATTGTTCAAGAAGCTGTAGGCATATGCACCATTCTCGAATTCACTTGGGATGCTTCCAGTCAGATGATTTGAAGATAGATTGAGTGAAGTGAGCTTCAGGAGGCCAAGTTTTGATGGAATTAGGCCAGACAACTGGTTTTCTGACAAGTCCAATTCAGTAAGGCCTGGTAAGGAACCAAGTTCCTTTGGAATTTGCCCAGAGATTGCATTTCGACTGAGGTTTAGAGTATTCAGCGATTTCCATGAATTAATATCTAATGGAAGGGAGCCCGAAAGTTGGTTTCGATCAAGCAAAAGAATTGTCAAACAAGAAATATCTTGAGGAATCATGCCGTTGAAGTGGTTATTGCTAGCCATGAGAACTGACAAATTCCTCGAGTAAGACACTCCCTGTGGAATTTTACCTGAAAACCTGTTATTATTCATCTCCAATCGTGAAAGATTCCATGCCAATCTCTCAGGAAGCTCGCCTGTAAAAGAATTATCACTTAGCATCAACATTTTTAGATTGGATGATGTCCAAAGACCACTTGGAATATTCCCAAAAAACTTATTTCTGTATATCTTGACTAATTCCAAACTGCTGCAATTTCCAAGCGACTTGGGCAATTCTCCAACGAGCTGGTTTTCATAAGCTACCACTTCCACCAACTTCCCATTGTCACATAAGTGTTCTGGCAACTGGCCTGTAAGCCTGTTGGTTGAAACCCAAAGCCTTTCCAACATAGAATACCTCCCTAGTTCTGGAGGCAAACTCCCTAAAAAATTGTTGTTAAATAAGTTGAGATTTTTCAACCTCGGAAGATGACCAATGCTATCTGGAATTTTTCCAGATAATTGATTGAGAAACAAAGCCAGACCTGTCAAATTTCCGAGCTTTCCAAATTCATCGGGAATTGTCCCTGTCAAATTATTTTCCGATAGATCGATGACATCGAGGTTCAAAGCCTCGACCACCCGAGGAATCTCTCCAGACAATTTGTTTTGGTAAAGGTAAACAATCGTTAGATTCTTTGGCATAAACAAACTATCAGGGATCTTCCCGGTCATGTTATTTTGTGACAAATCCAAAAACTCCAGAGCTGCCATTTCTCCAATCGTGTTTGGGATTTCTCCGATCAAATTTGTCCCAGCCATCCATAAAAACTTGAGCTTCTTCAACTTTCCGAACTCCGAAGGCAAGGTTGGCACCATCTTAGAATTATAGGACAATTCTAGAACCTCAAGATTGGACAGGTTTCCAATTTCTGGCGGGAAAGTACCGATAAACGAACACTGGAGAAGAATAAGTTTCCTCAATTCTGTCAACTGCCCCATAGATGCTGAGATGTTACCGTCGAAGTTGTTGCCTCCGAGGTCAAGCTCTCGAAGCCGAGACATGCGGTGAATGTCATCGGGGATTGCACCCGAAAAATAGTTTTGCGAGAGGTTAAGAATTTCCAGCTTGGAACAGTTGTAGAGAGCTCTCGGGAACTCCGTTGAGTGGAAACTGTTGTTATAAACATCAAATATTGTGAGGTTCTTGAGGTTGCAAATGAAGGGTGGGACTATTCCATTGATGTTGTAATCTTTGAAGGATAAACCAATGATAGAGTTGTTGGAGCAAGTGATCTCAGGCCAGAAACAATGGGAGGAGGAGTTTGTTAGAATCCAGTGTTTGAGAGATTCTGGATTTCTCCATAGTTGTTTCAGGTTTAGTAGGATTCTTTGTTCTTGAGCTTGGGAGTTTGCATGGGTGGAAAAGAGAAAAAATGTGACGTAGAAAGAGAAATGGATAAATATTGGAGCTGCTTTCGTCATTACAGAGGTTTGAGTTCTTTTGGCTCTGCTTTTGCTCTAGTCTGAACTCTAATTTCAACAATGAGCTAATAAATAGATGAAAACTCGAGAAAGATGAGAAAAATACACATCCAATGGTGGGACGTCCAAACATCAAACCAAGAAAAATTCAAAGAATGTCCCATCTGAACATTTTCCACAGAAAGGGAACTCTCGTTGAGTTATAATTGCAAGTTTAGTCCAACATCTTTGATGAGATGTTACCTACCGTGGGGCTGGAATTTTCCATCCTTGCCAATTAAAATCATTGTTTTCTCCGAAAAAATCGACTTTGTGGTATTTTTGTTCTTCTAGCCACTTGAAAGTTTTGATTTTTAAATAAAGCAGCCAAACCCCACTACGTGGAAAATTTTAGTAGACTTTGACTTGCTTTGGATGTTATTGAGTTTGTTGATTGTATACGCACTTTCTTCCACTACCACTCATGCAAGCTGTCAAGCATGTGCTGCTCATCTGATCTCTTTAATCGAGGGCCAATGCTTTCCACAAACCCCCTGGAATGGGTTAGAATCAGAAAAATCAGGATATGATTATTACACAAAGATAAAATACATTAATGTATGGAACTGCTTAGGCCAGATAGTGGGTACCGACAGTTTGTCAGTTTCCACCAATAAAAGATCTTCCTGGAGTGGCATGAGTTTTCCTTTCCTTCTAGACTGCAAAACAGGAGATATTTTCCTAATTTTTGTACAATATACTGGAAGGTCCTGCGACATCAAGAGCCCTGGGATAGAGAGAGGCTGCGTGAGAGGGGGTAGATCAGGGAGCTGCGTCGTGGAGAAGAGGTCATGGAGGCAAGAGGAGGAGAAGGGTAGTCCGACGAGGTAAGTGGCTGCTGCAGCAGCGACAAAGAAAATCGACAGAGAGAGGGGGCTGTTTCGGGGCTTGATTCGGTGAGGAGGAGAGAGAGAGAGAGGGAGGCGTAGGGGTGGCTGGGTCCGACGAAGAAGAAGGAGGCCGGTGAGGTGGTAAAGGTGCGGCGCGAAAATGGCAGTCGACGGCGCTGCTGGGCTAAGAGTAAAAGATTGGGTAAGGGAGGGGGAAGACGTGCGGCATGAGAGGGAGGGAAGAGAGAGAAAAAAAGGAAAATGAGCGATCTAGGTTTACTCTTATGTATTTAATCTAGATTCTTCGTATAAGATTCTTAACCTAGATCTAACGATAGAGATTAAATATGGAAATAAACTAACTAAAATATCTAGATAAAATATAAATACAATATCATAAATTAATATCAACTTTATGTTATAAAATACTATTATTTCATCATTAATTAAAATGATTAAAATTGCTAAATATTTTTAAAAAAATAAAATCATCTAATTAAATAGAGTTTTTAACATAATTTAAATCTCATAATATTCTTAAATAAATAAAATCATTTAAATAAAATGATTTTCCTACAATTATAATACTTTTGGAGCTTCCAAAATCTAAGAGGCCTACCTTAAAATCGAGCTTAATTCGATAATACTGAAAAAAACTCCATTCAAAATATTTTTTAGACATTTAAAATATTTCGAGGATTTTAAAATATTGGGCTCGCTTTAAAATTTACCTGCTATATTTAAAAACATAACTTCAATATTTAAAATACGTAGACAAGACTGATGACCAATCAAGAGAAAAATTGGTAGGTTTTCACACTTTAGAGCCACAATTTCTCATGCCTTCTTGGTATACTGTGATATGCGATTGTTTGAAGATGCATGACAAGGAGAAGGCAGAATTGAAGGAAATATTTGTCGCCACAAGCCAGAAAGTGTCATTTACTACTGATACATGGACCTCCATATAAAATGTGGGCTACATGTGTATCACAACCCATTTTATTGATAGTGAGTGGACGTTGCAGAATAGTTTTATTGGTTTCAAAGAAATTGTTAATCATAATGGGTCATCCATTGGCAAGGAGATAGATGACTGTATAAATGATTGAGAGAATAGAAAGGTGCTTTGTATCACAGTTGACAATGCCAGTGCGAATAACACTGTCATTGATTGGTTTAGGCGGAATATGACGGCAAATGAGGATATCATTCGTGAGAACCAGTTTATCCATGTTTAATGTTGTATCTATATCATTAACTTTATAGTTTCTGAGGGATTCAAAGAGATTGATGATTCCATTATTAAAGTTTAGAACCTTGTGAGATATGTGAGGACTTCCCCCAGCGGCTCTACCAGTTTAAGGCAATAGCCAAACAACTTGAGATCCCATCTTTCAATATATTGCAACCAAACGTTCCGACTCAATGAAACTCTACATACATGATGTTAGATATAATATAGAAGGGCCAAACATCATTCGAGATGATGAAGGTCGAATATGGAGGTATGAGGTATGCTTTGTTAGAGTCAGTTGGGAGGAGAAGAGGGCTCGGTGCGCCGGATACAGTTGATTGGATTAATGTCAAATATTTTATTCAATTTTTGAATTACTTTGTTTTCACCGAAAAAATCCATTTTGTGGTATATTTGTTCTTCTAGTCACTCGGAAGTTTTGAATTTAAAATAAAGCAGCCAAACCCCACTACGTGGAAGATGTTGGTAGACTTTGACTTGCTTAGGATGATGTTGAGTTTGTTAGTTGTATATGAAAGTATGTTGGTAGACTTTGACTTGCTTAGGATGATGTTGAGTTTGTTAGTTGTATATGCACTTTCTTCCACTTCCACTTCCACTTCCACTTCCACGACTACGTGTGTTGCTCATTGATCTCTTTAGTCAAGGGCATTGCTTTCCACAAACCCCGTAAAATGGGTTGGAATCAGAAAAATCAAGATAATTTATGGAACGGCTAGGGCCAGAGAGTGGGTCCTGACAGTTTCCTCCGAAAGTGTAAAGAATGATACTACTCTTACTAATGATTTCAACCGATAGTTTATATCGCTCTTTTTTTATTTTTTTATTATTATTATTTTTTACTTAATAATTAAGTAAATATATTTTAATAATATTGTGATTTTTTTTATGTTTTTAAAAATATTTAAATATGTTAAAAAAATATATAAAAAAAAATAAAAATCTCAAAACCATTAACAGTAACTCCCAACAGTAGCTGGGGGCGGCGCCGGTGGCTCTAGTCACTACAACAAATTTGAGATTTTGGGACGAAATTATTTAGGGACGAAATTTTTTTCATCCCTAAAAGTCATTTTTTGAGACGAAATTTAAATTTCGTCCCAAAAAATCGATGAATTTAGAAAATCGTTCGAACGTCAAAATAACCGTTCGAACAGTATTTTCTGTGACGAATTAAATCATCTCAAAAAAATTTTTCCGTTCGAAAGTGAAAAAATACGTTCGAACAGTAAAATTTGGCGGATAATTACTTTATTATGGCGGGGAAAGTTCAAAAACGTTCGAACGAGAATTTGTTGTGTTCGAACGGAAAATATTTGGTGGTAAATCCTGGCGGGAAGGTTTCTAAACCGTTCGAACGGAATATATTTAGTTAGAACATATTCAAGCACCACATTTATACATTCGAATGTATAATATTAATCTCGGTACGAAACTCAAAATATAAAAAATATATATCATATATACAAATTCATTAATTAATTTTATGTAATTAATTTTAAAATATTTTAATAATTTCTTTTACGTTAAATAAGATTTTTAGTTAAATAAATATTATCAACCACATATATATTATTCAACCAAATAAAGCAAATTATCAAAATGCCATATATATTGTTCATAATTACAACAAAAGAAAATATAAATAAAAGATAAAAACTATTGTGATGCGAGGTCTCTACACACATCCTCGACTGCAGCTAATTGTGTCTCAACCTGTGTCAGTCGAGTACTAACTGTGACCTGAGTTGCATTATTGGCATTAATCACTGTACGTAACTCATTAACCTCTGTACGTAACCCAGAGACGGTAGCCATAATCTCTGTACGCAACTCAGACATGGCAGTATGCACTGCAGTATGCACTGCATCAATCACTGCTGATGTGTGTACGCTGATCTCAGCACGCAATATGTCAGCCATCTCCTCGCGAATATATGTGCGTGATGTCTCAGCCTGTGTAGATGTCTCACCAGCCGATACTCCAGTATCTCCCGGCTACGCATCTCTCTGAATCTCAGCCCTGTCAGGAACAGCCCCACGAAAACGAAATCTAGAGTGTCCCGTGCTCCGTGATAGGGTGGTGCTGTTGATCGGTGCCATTGGAAATCGGGAACGCTCGGCAGGTTCGGACACAACCCCGGCATGTAGCAAAAATCGAGTGATGAGGATCCCAAACGGAAGTATATCTGTCGTAATGAACCGTGCCTCTGATCGGATTCTCTCAAATATATAACCAACGAGGTCGATCGGGATGCCACGAGCGACCCGTATCATAAATCTCGCTCGATCCATGCCGACCTCCGTCTTGTGCTGCCGTGGGTCAATATTATTGGCAATGATCAAATTCATAATCTTGAAGAATGAAGATAAATCTGCCTGCCTAATACTCTTGGAGCCATCGTACACTGGAGCATCTGGACTAACAATCAAGTCTCTGATCTCGTGATCAGTAAGTGTATCGATCTCATCTGTGTAATCTAGTCCCTCGTCCTGAGACATAGCTGCATCACCTGAAGGACCAGACTCTCTAGGCGGCAGGTTTGGATAGGCATCAAGAAGCCTAGGAATACCCAGATATACAGCGAGTCCGTCTGCTGAAAATATAATAGGAGCTCCTCGGACACAGATCCTATATGCCCCTCCATCGTCTGGGCTAGCAGCACCGAGCTCTTTATAGAACTCAGTAACGATCTCAATGAAGGAAACGAGTTCCATTCCTTCTTCTCGCTGATCTAAGATTGGTGCCCAACCACGATCATTGAATACTGATGGGAGGGAATGACCCTCCCATATAAGAGCGACAAAATCAGACAGTTTTACCTGTCGCTCAAGTAAAACTGTCCTCTCTCGAACTGTTTGGATGGAAGGTTCTCCTGATCTACCACGTTTACGGCCCCGATAAGACATTATTATGATCCTGAAATTTTAAAAATAAAATATACATTCAAGATTAGTGATAAAATCTAATTACGACTAAAAGATTTACAAAATTATATACTAATAGCAATTTAATAAATTAATTGATAGAACATATAATCAATTAAACGATGAAACAATTTAATAAGCTAATAAAATGTTAATGGAATGAATTTAATAATTAGCGTTCAAACGTCTAAATATATGGTCGAACGGACAATTAATAACGTTCGAACGTGTCGATCAAGTTCGAACGTACAGGTTTACCGTTCGAACGGACTGGTTAATACCGTTCGAACGTAAAACAGATCTAACTCAGCCATGGCTGAGTCAACTCAGTGGCCATGAAAATACTCAAAAATTAATCGATTCCGTGGTTTCTTCGACTAAAAACAAAGTACTCTTCATTTCTAAACATCCTACGATTGGATTTATGATGTTCTACGGTAATTATTGATGAAAAAATGCAATTTAAAAAAAAAAACAAATAAAACCATAAAATTATAAAATAAACGGTAAAACGAGTTTGAAAATACATACCTTTACTTGGGAGGAAAAGTGATTGACGTATGTGCTGATCACGACGGCAGACGGCGGTGAATGTAGTGCGTTCAAACGTTTTCTCGCTTTTTCAAACGGTGGGGACGGCGGCGTGAGAGAAGGAGCTGCCTGCGATAACTTATACGTGCATAACCGTTCGAACGTTAATATTTAACGTTCGAACGTTAATATAAAACCGCTCGACCGTTACTATTTCACGTTCGAACAGAAGTTTTGTAAGTTTATTAAAAAATATATTAAATGTATACTATATTTATATTCCTATAAATTGTTATAATATATATACTATTATAGTAGATTATATATACTGTAATATATATGTAATATTATAATATATATTATGATAGTAGAATACTTTAAATGAAAGCATAATAACTTATAAAATATTTTTTTATAGTATAATAGTAATATATCATAATACTTTACTATCAAAGTGTTATATATGAGATATTAATATGTATATAGTACCACATAATAGCATGTAGTGCTATATGGTATGAGTTTATACTTAACTAATATATGTCATATTATATATTCCATTACACTTTACCTACTAAAGTTATATATGACATTATACAACATATATATATAGAGTATAGCTTACTAATATACTATCATCTTATAAATTTCTCTACACTTTATTATGTGACCTTAGTATATTTGAGGCTATATATATGTGAGTATATATTACTAATACATATGATCTTAATAATATATATGATAGTATAGGTCACTACATATATGATAATATATATTACTATATATATATATACTATATATTTAGTATAGATTACTATATATATGATAGTATATATTACATTATATATGATAGTATATATAACTAATACATATGATGTTATAGTACTTTTCATTTAATGATGAAAAAAGTTATATTTAAACATAAAGGATATGTGTTCGAACGGTACTCGTAAACCGTTCGAACACATATGTTAACGTTTGAACGTAAAAAAACATTCGAACGGACAAGACAAATGGCGGGAAAACATCCCGCCAAAAAACAAGACAGCTGGATTACCGTTCGAACGTAATTTGTTATAGTTCGAACGGATTATTGCAGTGGTGGGAAAATATCCCGCCAATTAAACTATAGTATCATCTAATATGTCTATATATATTAATGTTGTTCTTTTATTCAAAAGGTGTAATGAAAAAAAAATATAAATAAACATTTACAATACCGTTTGAACAGTTCGAAATTAAAGTTCGAACGGTTAATTTTCGAGCGGTAATAAATCAATAACGTTCGAACACATATGTTAACGTTCGAACGTGAAAATTAGGAGGGAATTTTCTCCCGCTTAATATTTTCACGTTCGAACAGTTAGTAAATAACCGTTCGAACATGAAATGTTCTTCAAAAACACAACAGAACCTCACAATTCTGTTTCTCTCCTCCTGCTGTCGCTCCGTGTGGTCGCCCGAAGATTACCCCTTCGCATATCAGAGGTATTCTTTCTCAAACTAGCCCTTAAGCTCAAAAAAATTATTCATCTCACTCCATTATTCTCGGATTATTACTTGTAGGATAGTTTGTGATTATTCTCGAATTATTTTCGGATTATTTCCTTTTCATCTTCAAAAATTCAGGTATTTCTTTTAAAATATAAATGTATGGTTTGAACTTTATATTTTGCAATGTTAGAAAGTTGTATGCTTTGAGATTGTTGTTTGTGTTTGTTAGAGTTTGAGATTAATGGAGTTTTCGGCGTTGTTGAAGACGACTGGAATCTGGAATGAATACGTTCGAACGGGTTCAGATTACCGTTCGAACGTATTCATTTTGTTCGAACATAGGTTCTCATAGTTCGAACGGATAATGACATTACATCAATAACGTATACAGAATACATTAGGTTTGGTATGGTTATAAATTATATGTACTACTAAATCACAAATAATTAGGACCAACTACCATTTAATATTGTTAATTCTAAATAAATAAAATTAATATTCAAATTAAAATACTACTAAATCTTTAAATTAAAATAGAAATAGTTAAGATTTAATAATACTTAAATACTTAAAGATAAATTAATAAAATTAATATTCAAATTAAAATACTACTAAATCTTTAAATTAAAATATAAATAATTAAGATTTAATAATACTTAAATACTTAAATATAAATTAATAAGTTTAATATTCAAATTAAAATACTACTAAATCTTTAAATTAAAATAGAAATAGTTAAGATTTAATAATACTTAAATACTTAAAGATAAATTAATAAAATTAATATTCAAATTAAAATACTACTAAATCTTTAAATTAAAATAGAAATAGTTAAGATTTAATAATACTTAAATACTTAAAGATAAATTAATAAGTTTAATATTCAAATTAAAATACTACTAAATCTTTAAATTAAAATAGAAATAGTTAAGATTTAATAATACTTAAATACTTAAAGATAAATTAATAAGTTTAATATTCAAATTAAAATACTACTAAATCTTTAAATTAAAATAGAAATAGTTAAGATTTAATAATACTTAAATACTTAAAGATAAATTAATAAAATTAATATTCAAATTAAAATACTACTAAATCTTTAAATTAAAATAGAAATAGTTAAGATTTAATAATACTTAAATACTTAAAGATAAATTAATAAAATTAATATTCAAATTAAAATACTACTAAATCTTTAAATTAAAATAGAAATAGTTAAGATTTAATAATACTTAAATACTTAAAGATAAATTAATAAGTTTAATATTCAAATTAAAATACTACTAAATCTTTAAATTAAAATAGAAATAGTTAAGATTTAATAATACTTAAATACTTAAAGATAAATTAATAAAATTAATATTCAAATTAAAATACTACTAAATCTTTAAATTAAAATAGAAATAGTTAAGATTTAATAATACTTAAATACTTAAAGATAAATTAATAAAATTAATATTCAAATTAAAATACTAATAAATCTTTAAATTAAAATATACATAATTAAGATTTAATAATACTTAAATACTTAAATATAAATTAATAAAATTAATATTCAAATTAAAATACTACTAAATCTTTAAATTAAAATATAAATAGTTAAGATTTAATAATACCTACTAATTAAGTTTTTGTTGTATTGTTGTATAAATAATATGTTGTTATTGTTTGACATATATTAACATATTTTGCATTGTTTGTTCATCAAAATAAACCTTAGACCCGTTCGAGAATTATCAATCCGGATGAATGCTTGATTGATAACTCTTGAATTGTCCAGAGTGGACAGTTTGGGATTGTAAGATCATTCTCGCAAACTATAGAACTATATCTGTTATCGTCCAACATTATGATTTTGGTAGATTCATCCATTGTTCTCTGGATATGCAGTTTCGGTGATGGTGCAAGGACGTGTTAATCGTCAGTGCACACAACCAAACGAGCATATTTGGAGAACTATGGGAGATGCTGCCGAAATTTTGTTGGACGTGACAGATAATAGATCATAGGTTGGCGACTATGATCTTACAATATCGAACGGGATAGGACCAACTACCCGGTAAAAGGTGGCATACTCATTAATTGGTACATGATACATAGTTGTTTGCTGATGCATTACAATATTGTTTGTAATGAATATAGTTAGGCATGGATAAGAGTTGGATGAGAGTTAGCGATCGATTGGGTCAGAATTACAATGTATATGCTGAAAGTGTTAAAAAATTCTTGGAGTTTGCATTGGGTACATGTGATAGTGATGGGCGTATCAGATGCCCATGCAGAGAATGCAGGAATTTGCGTTCTCATAAGATAGACTTGGTGAGAGAGCATCTGTTTGTCAAAGGTATTGATAAGGGTTATACTGATTGGGTCTTACACGGTGAACCATATCCAACTTCATTTGAAGCTCCACATGAAGAAGAAGAGATCGATGAAGATGTACAACCAGAGATTGTTGGAGATGATTACAATGAGGATATAGAGGAAATGTTAGGTGACATCGGTGCGGGAATGTTTATGAATGAAGGTGAGACGGACACATCAAGCTCAAATGATGGGGGCCATAACACTTTTGCACGCTTGTGGAATGATTCACAGCGTGAGCTATATCCAGGATGCAGAAGACATAGTAAGTTGTCGTTTACCGTAAGATTGCTTCACATAAAATCAATGTGTCGATTATCTATTAAGGCAGTCAATATGTTACTTGAGCTGTTTAAAGAGGCACTGCCGACAGACAATACTTTACCTCGTAACTTCTATGAAGCAAAAAAGTTGAAACGAGGACTCGGATTTGATTACAACGTAATACATGCATGTAAGAATGACTGCATATTATTTTGGCGAGAGAATGAGCAGTTGAACGAGTGTCTTATATGCCACGAGTCAAGATGGACATCGGACAAGGCAAATGTTCCGCAAAAGGTCATACGCCACTTTCCATTGATATCTAGATTACAACGATTATTTATGTCACGCGCAACGGCTGTAGATATGACATGGCACTCATCAGACAGAGTAAGGAACGATAATATTTTGTCACATCCTGCTGACTCCCAGGTGTGGAAGGAATTTGATCAAGAACACCCATGGTTTGCTGAAGAACCGCGTAACGTAAGACTTGGGTTTGCAACAGATGGATTTAATCCTTTTGGGAACATGAGCACTAGTCATAGTACTTGGCCAGTTGTACTTATGCCGTATAATCTACCACCGTGGAAGTGTATGAAAGATCCATATTTCATGATGAGTTTGCTCATCCCAGGTCCGAGGTCACCGAGAAATGATATAGACATACACTTACAGCCATTGATTGCAGAATTGAAAGATTTGTGGGAGAATGAGGTTGTCACATTTGATTCGTCAACAGGCAAGTCGTTCAAGATGCATGCTGCGGTGTTGTGGACAATAAATGATTTTTCAGCTTATGGGAATTTGTCAGGTTGGAGTACTAAGGGGAAAATGGCATGTCCAACTTGTAACAAATATACCAAATCTGAATGGCTTATGTACGGAAGGAAATTATGTTTCATGGGTCATCGTCGATTTTTACCTGGTGACCATAGATGGCGTGGAAATTCTAGAATGTTTGATGGAACTGTTGAATGGGGCCAACCTCCACCATATTTGTCTGGCGAAGATGTACTTGCACAATTTATAAATGTTGGTTGTAATGAATTTGGTAAAAAACAACGAAAGAGAAAACGAGCTACGAATGAGTTGAATTGGACAAAGAAGAGTATATTTTTCGAACTCCCGTACTGGTCGAAGTTAAAATTGCGACATAGCCTTGATATTATGCATATTGAAAAAAATATTTGCGAATCCGTATTGGGAACATTGATGTCAATTGAAGGAAAAACAAAGGATACAATAAACTCAAGGAAGGATTTGAAGCGGTTGGGAATAAGACGGGAAATGCAGTTGCAAGAAAATGGTTCGTCTGTCTACATGCCGATTGGGTGGTATACATTGTCAAGGAATGAAAGGGTTACATTTTGTGAGTGGCTAATGAAGATCAAATTACCGGACGGTTATGCCTCGAATCTAACAAGGTGTGTGAGAACAAATGATTGGAAAATAACTGGATTAAAAAGTCATGATTGTCATGTTTTCTTACAGCATATCTTGCCTATTGGTATCTGTGGGTACTTGACCAGAGATGTGCGTGTGGCTTTGACTGAGTTGGGTGCATTTTTTAAAGACTTATGTGCTAGGACGTTGAATGTAGAAGCTTTGGATCGAATGGAACGAGAAATTGTCATAATATTGTGTAAGTTAGAAAATATTTATCCACCGTCATTCTTCGATGTCATGGTTCACCTAGCCGTTCATTTGCCACGTGAGGCTCGACTTGCAGGACCAGTTCAATATAGATGGATGTATCCCATTGAACGATTTCTTGGAAAGTTGACACGTACAGTGGGTAACAAGGCCCGTCCAGAAGGATCAATTGTAGAAGCATATATTGACGATGAGTGGCATACCTTCTGTTCCAAATATTTCCATGGAGTTGACACTCGGTTTGATCGGCCAGAAAGAAACTTTGACGTTGACCGAGCAAGACAACAGAATATATTTTCTGTGTTTTCCCAACAAGTTCGTCCAATTGGTGCAGTGCGTGGTTATAACTTGTGTGGAAGAGAGTTCGAGAAAGCTCAGTGGTACGTGCTGAACAATTGCCCTGAGATAGAGAACTACTTGAAGTAAGTTATAACTTTTTCTTAATTTAAATTGCCTCATTAATTTTAAAAAAATACAAAATATAAAATATTTGTGGTAATCATCAATTTCAGTGATCATATTAACGTGCTCAAGGAACTAGGAGTAAATGATATAAACCAAAAACATGAAGAGGAGTTCCCAAGATGGTTTGAAGAACGGGTAATGAAATTACATATGCGTTACTCAATAACAAATGAAAAATTATTAATTTCAACTTTGATATAGTATACGCTTTACTCAATATGTAGGTTGTACAATTGCATGCGAATAATCCAAATGATATATCTGATGAACTGTATGCATTGGCGCGTGGCCCATCGAGACGCGCAGCTCGATTTTCTGCATGTATTTCTCGGGGAAGTAGGTATCACACACTGGATCGAGATTGTTATAGGAAAATCCAAAATAGTGGTGTCTTAGTCGAAGGAAGTCATGATGGAGAAAAATATTGATTTCTATGGGGTTATTGTCGATATAATTGGAATGAAATATTTGGGAGAGCTTGCGGTGTATCTGTTTAAGTGTGATTGGTGGGATTTAAGCAATCCTCGTACTGGAGTCCGTGATGATGAATATTTTTTGAGTGTTAATACATCAAAAAAATAGTATGAAGATGATCCTTTTATTTTGGCTTCTCAAGCATCTCAAGTATTCTACTTAGATGACTCGAAGTTAGGAAATCAATGGCGAGTAGTTCAAAAATATTCTCCAAGAAATATATATGATGTTATCCCTCAGGCGGAAGGACAAGATGAAGAAGAAGATGACTCTTCTACTCAAGAAGCATACCAAGAGA
The DNA here is from genome assembly GCF_004785595.1 of Juglans microcarpa x Juglans regia. NCBI lineage: Eukaryota > Viridiplantae > Streptophyta > Magnoliopsida > Fagales > Juglandaceae > Juglans > Juglans microcarpa x Juglans regia. The sequence goes on from NC_054597.1 coordinate 28,135,442, forward strand.
GTCAACCCGCCTTAAATTTGTTTGTGGATTTGAGCCAGTATGAGATGATTCCATTAAATAGAGAAGATATTGAGGCTGAAATTGTTGATGCGACAGTTGAGGAAAATGTTGAATCATCTGAAGTATCTACAGATGATGAGAGCGAATTGTCAAATGAAACTGATACAGATTCTGATTGACCAATTATGTGTTAACATTACACTTGATGACAAATATTTTACTTATTGAATGTATTAGTAGTTTGAAATTATGCCGCCAAAGAGGAAGGAAGTTCGCAACCCATCTCCACCTGTTCCTAGCTCTCCTTCATTGTCACCATTAGAGATTGATTTTACAGAACAAGCTAAAAATCTAATACTCAAAAAAGTTATTAATTAAGGTCCTATATTAGAGATATAAATGAAATTGATTACAATGTTATATTTTATAGAATCTACAGTACAATCTCGTCAAGGTCGAGGCACCACTAGAGGGGTGAGGTTGGAAAAATATCGGAAGGTGGGTGAGATCAAGGTTAACATTCCTGACGAACATACTGGGGGCGAAGGACAACCAGCAGCTTGGCTTGCATCACATGTGGGTGCTCTTACACGAACTTACGCACCTTTGGCAACGACTTCATGGAAGAAAGTCCCCCAAGATGTTAAAGAGCTTATCAAGAAGCGTTGTTTGGTAATGTTTAAAATGTTGATTTAGTAGAATAAATTTCTATATTTTACTTAAATTTAGAATATTATAAATGATAATGTGTTTGTGACTATTTTTTTAAGGATGATTTCGAATTAAATTTTGGTCGGAGAGAGGAGCGTAAGACTGTGGAAGAGCTTATGGGTAATGCATTCCGTAAATATAAGGCGAGGTGTCATGAGTATTATAATAAGTTTGAGAAGAAGGAAGATGCACGCCAACATCCTTTCCAGGATGTCCGACCTTCTGAGTGGGAAAAACTTTGTGACATGTTTGAGGATCCATCATATCAGGTATAATGAAATTTAATTATTTTACCTGTCCTATCTGGCATTTCGCTTCATCATATTTTCAATTTCTTTGCAGGAGCGAAGTTCTATAAATAAAACAAATAGATCAAAATTGAAGATTAATCATCATGCAGGCTCAAGATCTTTCCATCGCCTTTCTAAGAAATTGGTATTGCTATTTTTTTTATTGGATATAGTTAATTATTTGGATGAATCATAATGACTTTATATCTTAACACACTTATTGTAGCAAGATTCAGATACTAATTATGATCTGACAAAATTATATGCTGCATCGCACACTGATCGTAATGGAGAGTGGACTCATCCTGATGCCCATGAAAATTATATAAGTTTTATAACCTGTTTTAATTAAATATATTAGAATATTTATGACGATATTAATTCTTTATCTTATATATGGCTAGGATAAAATGATTGCCCTACGTGCTGAATCTGCGTCAGATCAAAATTCCTCAACAAGTGATATTGAGATTTTTACACAAGTCCTGGGTCAACGTTCAGGATATTTGAGGGGTTTGGGTCGTTGTGTAAAGCCTGGTCCCTCTTCATCTTCTTCTGGGAATGCATCTATGACTTCTATAGCGCTAGAGAATGCGAATTCCAGAATCGAAGAATTGACTGCAAGACAGCATGAGTTAGAGGCTCAATTGGCAAAACAAGCAGATATGGAGATGCGCCTCAAACAACATGAAGAACAACAAGAAGAGTTCAGAAGACAGATGCAACTCCAAATGCAGCAGCTTATGCAACAGTACAGGCCTCTAAGCAACTGATGGATTTTGGGATTATCTATTTATGTACGAACAATGCCCGTCTCGACTGTTATTTATTTAATTTGCGCTTATTTTAACACTTTTGTGAGTGTTAAACAGTTTCTAATGTATTTTTTCAAATAGTATGAATGTCTATTTGGTTTTCTATTTTTGATTTAAATTAAAGAGATATCGTTCGAACGAACGTAAAACGTTCGAACTCTATGTAACGACAATAGCGTTCGAACGTAAACGTAATGTTCGAACGAAATTTATGTTCGTAGAGTTCGAACGATCACACAACGTTCGAACGTAAATAATTTCAGTCGTGTTCGAACATAGCCTATACCGTTCGAACCCATATACCGTTCGACCTGACCATTTAACGTTCGAACACAAAGACAATTCATAACGTTCGAACGAATTCATGTGTGTTCGAACATATTTCGAATTCGTTCAAACACGTCACTACTGTTCGAACTTAAAATTTTTTCCGTTCGAACCATTTTCTAGGACGAATTTAAACCGTGACAAAATAAATTTTCGTTCGAACGGTTTCCTTCAATTTCGTCCCAAAAGAAATTTTTTGGGACGAAATGGTGATTTTCGTCCCAAAATACCTTTTGGCACAGTGATATTGGAACGACTTTGGGATGAATTTTTTTCGTCCCAAAAATTTTTTTGGGACGAAATTGGGGTCTTTTGGGACGAAAATTTTCGTCCCAAAAGACCCTTTCTGTTGTAGTGAAATTTTCGTCCCAAAAGACCCTTTCTGTTGTAGTGAGTGCACTCAAGTGTTAAAATTACTTTTTTTATTTTGTACATTATTCTGTAAAATTACCAATAAGTGTAAAATTATAGTTTCCACCAATAAGATAAAGTACATCAATAATGTATTTGCCTCTTTCCTTATGCTAACATGGCATTATAAAAATATGACGTTTGTCCTCGGCAGGAGCCCATAATAAAGACCCAGGATAAGATCGCCGATTGCCATGTTTTGTTTTCCTTATTTTTTATGTTTTTTTTTCCTAAAAGATTATTCAAAATGAAATTAATTTTCTTTAACTCTAAAAAAATTATCTAAATTTTTTATCCGATTATTATCCAAATATAAAATCCAAAATAAGAATTATTCAAACAAAATATTTATTCAAACAACTTTTCAGTTTTATTATCTATTTTTACAAATCTAAATACAAAAATGATTTAAAAAGAAATTATTCAAAATTCTTTCTCCTTTCACAAAACTTATTAATATTATATCTAAGCAATTTCACAAATATTCTCTATTTTTCTTTTTCTCAAAATCAAGTAACCCAAACGAGAGACCTTCCAAACCAATGTGTATTAACTGCAGGAGGAGCATACAACTGCTCGATCTAGTTGAGTATTAACCACCTAATATGCAGTGTGTTTGTTTATTCCCTAACATGGCCTAAACCCTCGCAAGAAAGAAACAGTTCCCAACAACCAAACAGTTCCCAACAACCATGGCTAAAGCAAGCAAGAAAGAAGCATGGCCTAAAGCCTCGCAAGAAAGAATGGCAAACATTCATATAAAACTTGGACATATTTTCTTGACTCGATTCGATTCGACTTGAGTTGATTTTTGGAGAATAAAACAAAGACTTGACTCGAGTTTAGATAGGGATTTAGATAGGATGTTAGAAAAACACTTGGGAACAGCCTTGGTGCGTTAACTCCGGGGTGACGTGACGTCTCCCCCACCATGTCAAGGGTGAAGTAAAAAACCATGATACGGTTCTTTTTGGAAGTCAAAAAACCTGAACTCATATGAATGGTGTTTCTAGAAACACCAGAAATTTTGAACTTTGTAAAGAGAGCTTACGGCCTTGCAGAAATCAAAGGGGAGTAGGTGTATAACAGTCCAGTTCAGCCCATTTTAGATATATTTTATAATTAAATTGATATATATCAATTTTGAGAATTGAATAATCGATACTGGACTAATTCATCATCAAAACAGACACTTCCAGTTCTAGTCCATTTCAGTCAAATTTTTCCTGTTTTGATCTATGATTTGTATAATTTTTTCAACACTAATTTCAATTATTAGTAGTTATTATTTCTTATTAATATATAATAATAATAATAATAATTGATTATTATCTAATTATACTAGTATCTAAGAGCATTACAATTGGCTTCATCAAAGCCATATTCAAAATTTGATGAAAAGTACATAATTTTCATAAATCTAAAACCTCCCTAGTCATAATCTCACATTGGATTAGTTGTTGGACTCATCAAAATAATAATATAATATTATTTTTTTAATAATAATATTTTTAATTTATTTTTTTCATATTTTACAATTACAATAATCATATATTAATTAATATGTTGCACTAATCATATTAGATATTTTAAGAAGGAAAAGATATCGAAACCCTCCAGTTATCTAAAAGATTTCTAACCGACTTAATTACAAGATTTACCTTAATTTTATCAGGAATCTGCAGTGCATAATTAGCTGTTAATTATAATCATTTTAATTAGCCACATTTGTTAGTTCTACCATTAATGTATCAAGATCATATGAATTTCATTAACAGCAGAATTGTCCTCGTACTTAGACCCTTGGTACGTATCAATCTCACCTATAATAACAAATTACTAGAAGTTGGTAGTTTAGGCTGTCAATTATCAAGCTTTATCATTTGGGATACAAATTGAAAAACAGAGATCATTCAAGTGCAAAATGCAAAATTTCCTCCCAAGAAAAGGGTTCACACAGGAAGAAAAAGGCAAACTAATTATAACAATAACTAGGGGTGATAAACGGTCCGGTCGGACCGAATGGACTGACCGCTCCACATTTTAGAAGACCTAAAAGTTTTCGCCCGGTCCACAGTCCAGGGTTTTTCTGGACCGGACTGGACCGAATGAAAAAAAATTATATATATTTTATATATAATAATTGTACAATTAACAATATAAAATTTTAAATATATTATTAATACTTGTTAATATTCTATAAATTAACAATATTTTATATATATCTTCATCTAACCTATCACTATTAACAATATAAAATTTCAAATATGTTATTAACACTAGTTAATATTCTATGAATGAACTAATATATAATATCAATTAGTTAATTATATAGTAATTATATAAATTAATAATATAATTTTCATCTAATTTATTATCATTGACCATATAAAATATTTTTTTTATTGAATTTGTTACATAATCCACATTAATAAGTCACTTAATTTAATTTAGCATTTTAAATAAATCTTTTTATTAATTATTTACAAAAATAAAAAAATTAGGCCAGACCGACTGGACTGGACTGAACCGATAGCAATCGGTCCAGTCCGGTCCCATTGAGTGTTTGGACCGGACCGATAGCAATCAGTCCAGTCCGATCCCTTTGGGTGTTCGGTCCAGTCCGGTCCGAAAAAATGATAGACCAAAAATATTCGGTCCATTGCCAGACCGGACCATTTGCAGCCTTAACTATGACAATAATAACTAAGAAAAAGAAGCCAACAAGTTCCTACAAGAAATAAAAAATTCAACTAACTGTCCCATGAAGGATACTAAACAAATTTCGTGATATTCAGGAAGAATGAAAAAGTAGATAAAGAAATCAACTTTAAATCATATATACCAAGATATCAAGTTTCCCGAACTAGGGCAGACACATCAAGCTGATGGAAAACCACTTGATCTGAAAGACCTGAGTGTTGCAGTAAACTAGAAAACCTTCATTGTCTACATAAGCACCAATATGTTCAATTACTCTTGGTTCCCATTTTCAACTGGTGGGGCAACCTTTTCTGCTAACTTACCTGATCCTGCAACTAGCAAAACATTAAATCATAGAAGTCTAGACAGATGAAAAATTGATTATAGGAGAATTGTAGAAAAAAATGAAATGAAGAAAAATAATTTCCACACTGAGGCATGTTGAATAAACTCTGATATTAATTGTAATATCCACAGTGAGGTAAAATAATAGTTGATGTAGGGTTCTCGAGACTCAAATGAAAAGAGAAGCATACACATTCAAACCCTTAAAAACAGTTGTCATTCTCAGACATGGTAACCAATGATAGTAAAACCCCTTCCCACAATCTCCCAAGCACAAAACCATACAAAGCATTCCGGCCCAAATAAAGCTGCAATACCAGCATCTTCAACCTTCAGCTCGTGCCTATTCTTCCATAAATGCTTTACATAATCAACTTCCTTCCAGAATGCCTCGTAACGGTCAGGAATACCGTACAGAACATAAGAAATAAGTCCCATAAAGTTTCAGATGTATGTTTATAAATCTGAAGCATACTACAATAATATTTTACTAACAGGTATAGAAAAACATGCATTTGTGATGTCAAGTATTCTCCAAAAGAGGGGATAAGCTATTGTTTTTTTTTGAGACAGCATTTACCATATAGCAAGAAACATTGTAACCAAAATAAATATTAGTGAAGCAAGTATCAGACACATTGTCACTAACTAATTCTAGCAAGCACGACCCAAGGCAAAGTGAGAATGAGAAACATCATAAAACCGTTTTTATGAATGGATTCTCGTGAAACAGAAAAATATAATCTTATATCGTGATTTCAGAATTATGAAAGAGTTTTTTTTTTTTGGCAAGTCCTGTAAGGTTATTCAATAGATTTTCTATTACCAAAATCCAAAACAGATTGAGACTTTGAAGTTCAACTGTGCAGAAGACCTACAGGACCTGAAACACCTAGCAGGAAAACGATGACCTCCAAGGGATTCTCGCTCGGGTTCAGAGAGAGATGCATGCTTTGTTCGTGTGGCAATTTCAGCAGGTTTTTTCTCATATTCCCACTCTGATGGTGTACGCGATGATTCTCCTCGCGAATTTCTCAGTTTATTCCATGGGGCATAACAACACTGCGTTCGCAACCTCACAGCCACCAAGGTCGTTTTTAACGACAACCGAGATGGCTTCGGTACTTGAAATCGAACCAGAGGTTTGATTCTTTAGCAATTAATGGAGGTTTAATTTCATCAGACGAAGATGAACTGGTGACTCACGGCAAAGGGAATGGATAGCTTGGCGAAAAAAAGGGAGAGGAAACAAAAAGGAAGAAAGGGAGAGGAGAAGAAAGGGGATTTCGAGCTATTGGGAACTTGGGAGAGGAAGAAAGGCAGAGTAAGAGAAAGGTAGAAAGAGCAATGAGAATGCAGGCAAAAGATATGATTTTGCTAATAAAATAATACCGATAGCGATGAATAGTAGTTCTTCAAATTTGAAGATGAAGTGAGATATACTGTAGCTCATAGTTTCAGATTTTGAAGTATGGTGAATTCAATGCAGTAATTTTAAAACCAAATTCAGCAAATTTTGAAGATTAGACTCATTTGATGAGTCCAATGCCAATGCTCTAACTTATTAGTGATATTAACTTATTAGTCATTAGTATTAACTTATTAGTATTAGTAAATGATATATATACTATGATATTATAATATTAAAACTATAGTATATTATAACTAAACTATCACTATTGGTATTAGTATACTTAATTAGTACTAGTATTATTATCTATATAATAGTATCCTATAGCGATATAGTATTAGGTAACAAATACTTTTTTAATGCATGTGCTGTGTGTAAGATGATGTGGCAGACGCTTTTGCTCTGTTAGGGTTTTTACGTGCAATTTTTGCATGTGGCCATGGCGGACACTAGTGGCTCCATGACGGCTGCCAACTCTCGTTCTTTCGCAAATCTTCTATCTGCAAGCCCTCATCCAATCCCTGATGTGCTTTTGCCATCACGGGCCCTTAAAAGTATTGATGGTGAAGTGTATTTTCTGTTTTCGAAGGAGGAAATCATGAAGTCTGCGTAACTGTTTAGGTTATCTTTGGTGCTGAAGTTTCTTAGGTAGAGACCATCCCTAGATGCGATCAGATTTTTTATTAAAAATAGATGGGGATTATCTGGTATTGCAGTTGTTTCAGCCATGAGGAAGCTGCGTAATGCTTTTGTCCGATTAATGTCGGAGGAGGATTTCAATAAGGCTTTGTCTAGGGAAGTTTGCGACATTGATGGAGTGATGTATCGACCATTTCATTGGACCCCTAATTTTTCTAAAGAAGAGGAGTTGTCGGTGGTTCCAGTATGGATTTTCCTTCCCAAGGGCTCCAAATTTCTACCACCTTCAATCCTGAAAAGCCTCATAGCACCAATTGGGAAGTATATTCGGAGTGATAACTCTATGAAGTGTGCTACAAGAATAGACGGGGCAAGGGTGTGTTTAGAACTTGATGTTGCTAAACCCTCTCTATTATCTTTCTGGATTGGAGCGCCTTCTTGTCCTATGAGTCGTATGCATGAGGTGGTGTATGAGATGGTGCATGCGTTCTGTACCAAGTGTAAAATCTAAGGGCATAATTTGAAGACTTGCAAGAAAGGTAGTTTAACGAAGGGGAAAGAAAAAAAAATGGCTCGAACTGAGTATAAGAAAGTGCTGAAGCAGGTGAAAATTTTGGATCCTTCGAGTTCGAAAATGGAGTTTAAAGAAGTGGCAGATATGGGTACAGAAAGCAAGATTTCGGATGCATTGGTGCTTGTTAGTGCTGATTAGCCAATAGTGGAAAAGGATGGTGAGGAAGTGGCTATTTTTCAGTCAGTGGATTTGCATGGAATCGGTTCTGGGGACAAGGCCAAGGATGTGGAGTTGCACGTCCATCTAGAAGTGGTATCCCCCGTTCTTGATGAGTTGGGTCCAGTGGTTTCTGAGGTGGTGGGAGTTCTGAAAGCAATGGATGTGGTTTTTGCAGAGGTCCCAATAGTTTCTTGTTCTGTGGTAGTGGATTCAAAAGCAATGGATGTGGTTCTTGTAGAGGTTCCAATGGTTTCTACAGAAGTGGTGCCCTTTATAGCGCATGAAGAGGTGGGTTACTTTGCCCCTTCGGAGCATATTGTATAGGGTTTCGAAGAAGTGTTGAGATCGAATTGTGTGGATGTGGCTCATGAGACTCTTGTTTCCATCGTACAAGGTAGTTTGTGTGTTGGGCAGGCAGCGGAGAAAGTGTTGAGTGGGGATGGCAGTGATATGGCTAATCTATTGGCCAGTTTATCTGATACGGAGGTAGTGGAAGGAGGAAGGATATCAAATAAAGATGTAGTCTTTGACTCTGAAATGCTTGATTTAGTGAAGAAGAAAGGAGAGGACATAGCCATGAAAGTTTGTAGCAGTAAACGGGTGATTATCCGGTCTTCTAAACTAAATTTATGATTAGTCCGAATTTGTATTGGAATATTAGAGGGGTAAGATCTTCTCGAAATAGGTTGAAAAAGCTTGTGCTAGTGTATAAACCGAAAGTTGTTGCGATAACGGAGCCTTTTTTACAGGATGAACAATTGGATGGCATTAAGAATGTGTTCGGATTTGATTGTGGTTTTTTGAATGGTGCTTGGGACGGGAACTTGTAGATCTTGTGGATGAATGAAGTTAATGTGAGTATGGTAAGTTGTGGAAATCAACATATTTCCGTTTGTGTGACTGATGGTAGGATGAAGTGTAAAATTTCATTTGTTTATGCTAAATGTTCTTCTGAGCAACGACGTGAGTTGTGGGCTGACCTTGTCATGGAGAGTAACTCAAGTGAGTCGTGGCTAGTAACAGGGGATTTTAACATTATTTCTTCTGATGGGGAGAGACGTGGTGGTCGACCACGGCCTGTGGTGGCTATGGAGGAGTTTAATTCTTGGATCCACATTTGTGGATTACTGAAATTACAATTCTTCGGTAAGAGTTTCTCATGGTGCAATGGGTATGCCGGTCGTTCTCGCAGTTGGGCTCGGTTGGATCGTTCTTTGGCAGATCAGAAGTTTTTTGTTGCTTTTTCAGACTCAGTTATGAGATATTTGCCTCTTACATCATCCGACCATGCCCTATGGTTATTTCTCTGGTGAAGAATGTTCAAGGGAGTGGGCCGTCACCTTTCAGGTTTTAGCAAATGTGGGTGAATTATGTTGATTTTAATAGATGCGTACGAGAGGCTTGGAAACAATCTGATGCCGGTAGTGGTCTCATGAAACTTGCTGCAAAATTAAAAAGGGTGAAAGTAGCTCTAAAAGGATGAAATAAGGAAGTGTTTGGATGGACAAGTGGGCACAGTCAGGAATTGGAAAAGAGAATTGAGCAGTTGGAAGAGAAGCTGCAAATGCAGTATGAAAAAGAAGTGGAGCTTGACCTGATTGCTTCAAAAATGTAGTTGGATACCTGGATGCACCATGAGAATGTTCGGTTAGCTCAGTGCGCTAAGGTTAGATGGTGGGGACATGGTGATAAAAACTCTCGGTATTTTCATGCTATTCTGAACAAACGGAAGCAAGAAAGGATTGGGGAGATGAGTCTTCCGAATGGATCCACGTTAAAATCACCTTTGGAAACTCATGATGGTGCCGTGCAATATTTCATGGATTTCTTGGGGCAATCTACATGTGTGGTGTTACTGGACTTGAGCGATTTAGTGGCTAATGTGATCTCAGAGGATGATAATTCGAGACTTTGTTCGTTGCCCACAGAAGAAGAGGTGAAACAAGCAGTCTTCAATATTCCCATAGAGAGTAGTCTGGGGCCTGATGGTTTTGGGTCAGGATTTTATCGTGCTTGCTGGGATGCTGTACGTTTGGAGGTGGTGGAGGCGGTAAGGGAATTTTTTCAGGGGGTTCCTCTTCCTAGAATCTATACAGCTTCTTTTATAGTGCTTATTCCGAAAGTGGCTCAGCCGACGGGTTTTGACAAGTTCTGGCCTATCAGCTTAGGTTTCGTGTTTTACAAAACCTGTTCTAATGTCTTGGTGGCGAGGCTTGCGCCTGTATTGTCCTCTTTGATCTCCTCCGAGTAGTGTGCGTTTATTCCAGGTAGGAGTGTTTTTTATAATATTAGCCTTACGTAGGAAATGGTTCATTCTCTTAATAAGAAGGCTATGGGTGGGAATATTATTTTAAAACTTGATATGGCTAAGGCATATGATAGGGTGGAGTGGGAGTTTATTTTGCATGTGTTGGCAGCTTTTGGTTTTTCTCCTTCTGTCAATGCATTGATCAGGAATTGTATTGTCTCGCCTTGGTACTCAATAATGATGAATGGCACGTCTCGGGGTTTTTTTCAAGGAGGTCGGGGCTTGCGGTAGGGTGATCCGTTATCGCCATATCTTTTTTATCATTATGGAAGAAGTGTTTTCTCACTTACTTAGGAAGACTTTTTTATGTGGCAATATAAAAAATTTCTCTCATCCAAGAGGTGCGCCTCTTGTTTCTCACTTTCTTTATGCGGATGATGTAGTTATTTTCTCTAATGGCAGGAAGAAGTCGATGTGAGAGTTGATAAAGGTTATGGGGACTTATGAGTCTTGGTCTGGGCAGCAAGTGAGTAAGGAGAAAACGACCATATATTTTTCTAAGCAGTTTTCAACAGGGCGGAAGAGGGAGCTTATCAATATCACTAGTTTTATCGAAGGTACCTTTCCTTTTACTTATCTTGGTGCACCTATTGTAAATGGGAGGCTTACAAATTTACATTTAGAACCTATTTTCAATCGGGTGAGAAAGAAACTTGGGGGTGGAAGTTAAAGTGTCTTTCCGCTGGTGGCAAGTTGATTTTGTTGAAGCATGTGTTAGCTAGTATGCCTATTCATATTATGTCTATCTTTCAATTGCCCAAAGGGACTTTGAAAAATCTAAACAAGCTTTTTAGCTCATTTTTTTGGCGTGAAAAAGATGGAAAGGAAAAAAAGAAATAGGTTGCATGGAAGTCGATGTGCAAGCCAATTGATGAGGGGGGAATAGGCCTTCATGATTTTGATGAGGTTTTGACTTCTCTTCATATGAAATTTGCATGGAAAGTTATGACTGGGACTAATCTTTGGTCACAATTTTTTTGTGCTAAATATATTGGCGATAAACATGTTTCTTTATTAGACCCTAAAAAGGGCTTGAGGTTTTGGAGGATGGTGGTGAAGTGCATTCTGGCAGTGTTAGAAAATTTGAAATGGAGAGTCCAAGATGGGAATATTTCTTTTTGGTGGGATCATTGGCTAAATGAAGGTCCTTTTTCTAACTCTTTTCCTGTGGTGGAAAAACCAAAGTTGATGTTGGCTGATTTAAAAATTAAAAATGATTGGGATATTGAAGTATTATAGAGGCAAGTGGGAAGACAAAAAACAGAGGAGATTTGTAGTTTTTTGGGACCGACATATAGTTGAGACCGGGCTTGCACTCTTAGCGCAATCTTCTCTTCCCTTTAATTATTGGGTCGAAGCTTTTGAAACTGCGGTTTATCTCATCAATTTACTTCCCACTCCTACTCTTAAAAATAAGTCACCTTACTCTAAGGGTTACAACTGTGAACCGGACTACAAATTTCTCAAAAGTTTCGGTTGTGAGTGTTGGCCCAACTTAAGGTCCTACAATTCCCATAAGCTAAATTTTCGGACCACCTCTTGTGTTTTTCTCCAGTACAGTCTAGCCCATAAAGGATACAAATGCATGGATCTCAAAAATCACAAATTATATGTTTCCCGTGATGTTCTCTTCAATGAAAATTCCTTCCCTTTCTCTCTTACACGGCCCACGAAATTCTCCTTCAATTCTGATTCCTCTCCAGCCCACTTACCCCTCTTCTCTCCGTCTCTCCTTGGCCCAATACTGAACTCAACTTCCATCAATCCCAGCCCATCTATCCTTGGTCCCGGCCCAAACCATTCATCATCCATTCCATCTAACAATCGTATTGTGCACCCATCCCCTTCAACTTTACCAAACTCTCACCCAGATTCTTCTCCTTCCACTATGCCATCTGCTCATACATCTTCCTCCTCAACAAATTCACTGAACTCTTCCACCATTTTAATTCCAACATGCTCTCCAATCATTACACGAGCACAATCAAACTCATCTCATCCTCACCGATTTACTAATGGAACTGTTGCCTCCCCCACTCGTCATTGTCTCACCATCTCTACACAGGTTCCAGATGAACCTTCAAGTTTCTCTTAGGCCTCGAAATTTGATGAGTGGCAGTAGGCCATGAAGGAGGAATATACCGCTCTACTTCAAAATACAACTTGGTCGTTGGTTCCGCCTACGCCTCACCAAAATGTCTTGGGGTGTCGATGGGTCTTTCGCACCAAGACTCATGCGGATGGTTCTTTTGAACGAAGAAACACCCGTTTGGTTGCAAAGGGGTATCACCAGCAACCTGGAATTGATTTTCAAGACACTTTCTGTCCAGTTGTAAAGCCATCAACAATTCAGCTTGTGTTATCAATTACTATTTCCAGAGGGTGGCTAATGCATCAATTGATATACAAAATGCCTTTTTGCATAGATTAATAACAGATGATGTTTATATGCAGCAGCCTCAAGGTCTTGTTGATTCCACTCGGCCACACCATGTCTACAAACTTCAAAAGGCAATTTATGGTCTCAAACAAGCTCCATGAGCTTGGTTTGCCCAGCTAAGTACCTGGTTACTTGATTATGGTTTTGTTGCTTCTAAAGTTGATCCATCATTATTCATAGTAAACCATTTCAATACTCAAATTTATTTACTGGTCTATGTGGATGACATTTTCATCACATCTTCAAAATCCTCTACTAGCATTGGTTTAATGCATGATTTGGGTACTGCTTTCCCTATAAAGGATCTTGGCCAACTTGCCTTTTTCCTTGGTATTGAAGTTGACTACACTTAAGATGGTATTATGTTGTCCCAACTTAAATACCTCAAAATTCTTCTCACCCTTAGCAATATGTTCCAAGCAAAACTCATGTCTTCCCCAATGTCTGCCTCCTGAAAACTGTCGAAACATAATACCCTTGATTTTGAAGACATCACATTATATAGGAGTATTGTGGGTGGATTACAATATCTGTCAATCACGAGACCAGACATTGCCATTGAGGTGAACAAGGTTTGCCAATTCTTACATGCACCAAAACTTTCTCACTGGAGTGCAGTGAAAAGAATTCTGAGGTACTTGAAATCTACAACTAATTATGGACTGTTTTTTGCTTCAAAGTCAAGTCTCACACTCCAAGCATACTCCAATGCCAACTGAGGTGGCTGTTCGGATGATCATCACTCTACTGGAGCTTATTGTATTTTCTTGGGTCAACATTTGATATCTTGGAGCTCCAAAAAAAAGTCAACTGTGCCAGATCTTCAACAGAGGCTGAATACAAATCTATAGCCTCATCTGCAGCCGAACTAATATGGATCCAAACTGTTTTGCATGAACTTGGTATCCTTTTATCTCAGGCCCCAATTTTAAGTGTGATAATCTTGGGGCCACCTACCTTTCAGCAGTTTAGTTTATCATTCTAGAACTAAACATATGGATATTGACTATCACATTGTAAGAGATAGAATTGCTGCCAATACGTTAAAGGTTTCCTTCATTAGTTCTCAAGATCAAATTGCGGATGTGCTTACCAAACCCCTTGTAGCTGATAAGTTTCTTCGTTCCAAATCAAGTCTCAATGCTGTTGACACACCCTTGAACTCGAGGGAGTGTATTAGAATAGATGGTTTTGATGTGTTAGAATGATTAGAAATGAAACAGAGTAAGCACAACAGAATTGGGATTCCCCTTGTTATATCTTATGGGATATTGTATCAATATTTATACACCGTAAAAGAATCAACTAAAGAATAAAGTTTGTTATAGGCAACCGTAGACAATAACAAAACTATTGTCTACGGTATTTACACAGAATGCACATCATGTGCTTGAGATAATGCTCAGCTCCTATATCATCTAAGGAACATCAAAACCATCTGTTCTAATAACCTTGATAAAGTGGACGAAAGGACTCAACATGAAGATGCGGTAATCCTAGTTGCTTTGGCTGCTTCTTCTCGGTCTTTCATATTGACATGGCTATCTTTGTTTGTTGTTATAATTGATGACTAGGTCTGTGGTCCATTGTCCAAGTAAAGTAAGCATGAAAAACCTGCAAGTATTTATTTTATACTGATCATGCCTGTGTTAAAAGCTCTTTCGCTCTAAATTTAACTAGTAAATGTTTCGTGGTGCCTTTTTTAAAAAAAAAAGAAATAAAAAATTCACTTTATTCAGTGGCAACAATTTTCCCTGCTCATATTATGGGAATGGCCATTCACCTAAAGCAGATAGGCGGGCCCAAGTGCTTGATCTGGATTTTAGAATGATGCACTCTTTTATCAGGATCTAGAAACAAGATGTAATGTGCAAATGGAAAATCTTGGGAGGAGAGAAGTCAATAATTGCAATTAGACTTGGCTGCAACTACAGTTTGGTATGATAATATTTGTCTTTCTGGATTCCTCAATCTTTCATCCTGTTTAGTATGATCTTTGTTTCTATCATGGGCAACACTAACTTGCTGGCTTAATGTAGTTCAATGATACAATCGGAACATTAGCAGGAGGTAGATGCCGCAACCAAGATGTCATTGCCGGTGTCATTTTAGGCACCTGTACAAATGCAGCATATGTAGAAAGGGCACGCGCCATTCCCAAGTGGCATGTTAAAGAATACGTCTCCCTGCGGGAGACTTAGACCTCGTTTGCATTCAAAACCCACCTCAACTCATTTCATCTCATCATTACAATCTTATCAAATTCTCACACAAAATATAATAAACAATTAAATTTTTTCAAATCTCAAAACAACTTTATCAAATTTTTACACAAAATATAATAAATAATTTAACTTTTATTCTACGATTCATAAACTATCTCATGAATCTATCTCAATTCATCTCTGAATCCAAACCACTCCTTAAAAGGTCGCTTACGTACCACACCCTTTCAAATATATTATATAATTATTTTAATAGTTTTATATTTATATTAAAAACTAAGGGTAATTAAAAATAAAGATACTACTCATTAAAAACCAACAGTTACATTACTTGATAGAAGGAATCAACACTTAGAAAATAGTAGATAAGGGTCTTGGCCTATCTATATATAAAGGCCTATCATTCTCCATTAGTCACATTCTTTAACGTAAAAAGATAGGCTGAAAATCCATATCTAGTACTCTCCATATAGAAATTGTGAGGGTTCATAATTCAGACAATCAGTTCCTGCAAATACTTGATCAATGATTGCCAGAGATTAGTATTCTAACGATTCTTTATTATTAGATTTTCTCCCAAATCTTACAATAGTGGTATCAGAGCCAACTCTTGTGACACGTTGTTTAGAATAGATTTCGATTGTTACGTGGATTGTTTGTTGAAACACATATCTGGGCATGATCTGTGTTGATATCGATCTGTGGGTTGTTATTTGTTAGAGTTTATCATTTTCATTTTTTTACCCAGACATGTTTTATTCATCATTATTTATTTCAATTTGTATTTGTATTACAGAGAGATCTGAAATGTTTTTGACTTTGTAAATCAAAAATTCCTTGTGAATTTGTTGATGAAACGATATTTTCGTTTAACATCTTATCTGTTATTTGGTACGATTTTTCTCACAATCTTTTTCGCAAGAAAACGAGAATTTTTTTTTTTTTTTCGTTTCTGGAGGAAGGTTAGGGATGAATTTTTCATCTATTTGCATGCGGACTCACGGCGCTTGCAACGGATAATCCTATCCATTAGGCATGAAGTGGTGCCCTTTCTCCTGATAAATCGTTTTAATTAATTGGCTTGAAATGAAACAGTGCCTTTTCAAATCACGCCTCTCAAGGCATTTGCAGTGGCTTTTATTTGAAAAGATACGGTTTTTTCTGGCTTGTATCTTGCGGTCCTGTGGGGTAGCGATTTGATTCAATTGAATCCCTCAAACCAAATGACACGTATGGAAGCTTGACCACTGGATGGTTGAGTCTCAGTTAGTGAAAAGGTGATTTTCGTTTGTATAAAATAATAAAACATTTGGTGAAAAGGACAATGTATAAAACGTTATATTTAATTGTATATATATATATATATATACACACATATATGTGTATGTGTTTGTCTAACCATATGGTCAGCAAAATTACGGTTATTAATTTGTTTACTTTACACAAATCAAAGACTCATAATTAGATTTGTGTACAGAAACTAGTAATATATTTTGAATCATCTTGATGTTTGATTATTAGTTGACGTAATATCGTCATAATTGAATACGTCATAGTGAATCAGTATGAATTTATTAAGAAAGAAATGCCATATTAGCGTATAAATATTATTGTGTATTAAGAATAGCCACAGCATCTTAAGATACAATAATATTTTAATATATTTGATTTTATGTTGTTATAATGGCATTTTATATTGCAATTAAATCATTATAGTAATTACTTGGCCGGGAGGTAATTATTAAAAAAAAATATGAAGCATATCAGGTGAGGTAATTATTAAAAAGAAAATACAAGCAAATCTTATGCCTATTGCAATCTTTACCCATAGGGAGATTTAGATTTCTTTTTTGAATTAGACAGTGGTCAATTCAAACTATAGTTATTGTTTGATTCAAAGCATTGATATATGTTCTTGATTCTGTTATTGCAGCTACTATGACTTCTTTTTTAAATAGTGAATCTTCTAATATTCCAATTCTGAATGGGGATAATTTTTTAGACCGGAAAGAATATGTTCTTTTAACATTAAGGTGTATGGACTTGGACTTGGCACTTTGTGTGGATGAACCACCTATACCCACTGAATCAAGTTCATTGGTAGATAAAAATACCTATAAAAGGTGGGAGCAGTCTAACCGATTAAATCTAATGTTTATCAAGTCACATGTGAATAAGAGCATTAGAGGTTCAATCCCACGGTGCAATAAAGTCAAGGACTACATAAAGGCTATTGAAGAGCAATTTGTTAGTTCTGATAAGGCATTGGCTAGCACCCTAACCAACAAATTATCAGTTATGAAGCATGTCAAACCCAGAAGAGTGCGTAAGCACATAATGGAAATGAGAGATATTGCGGCCAAACTAAGGTCTTTAGAGATTGAGATATCAGATTCATTCCTTGTCCATTTCATACTCAACTCTCTTCCTACAGAATATGGACAATTTAAGATTTCCTACAACACACATAAGGAAAAAGATTGAAACATGAAAATATTGAAAGTGCTCATTTTGTTACTCAAATGAAGGGACAGTGGAAGAAAGGCAAAAGTGTCGGTGTTAATAAGTGGAAGAAGGATGGAAAAAGGGCATTTAAACGCTATAGAGACAATGATACATGCTTCTTCTGCAAGAAAAAATGGCACAAAAAGAAAGATTGCGTAAAGTATAAATCATGGCTTGAGAAGAAAGGTAATCTCAATTCTCTTGAATGTTATGAGTCCAATTTTGTAGACTCTCATCATAATACATGGTGGATTGATTCGGGTACTTCAATTCATGTTGTCAATATCATGCAGGGGTTTCTCAGCTTAAAGAAACCGATGGGAAGTAAACAAGGCATCTACTCAGGAATTGGGATGCGTTCACATCTCGAGGCTGTAGGAACTTTTAGACTTATTTTAAATAATAGTTATATTTTGGATCTTGAAAACACATTTCATGTACCTTCATTTTCTAGAAACTTGGTCTCTATATCTAGATTAGTACCTTTGGGATTTGAATTTAATTTTGTGAATTAAAATGTTTCTGTATTTAAAAACTCCACACTTGTAGGCTCTGGGACCATAATTAATGGTTTGTATAAATTAAATTTAGATTTTATTTTTGAAAATAGCCTATTAACTATGCATGATGAAGTTGGCACTAAACGTAATATTATTGGTGAGTCATCCTCTATATTGTGGCATAGAAGATTGAGACATATCTCCATAGAGAGAATTAAAAGATTAGTTAATGATAGAGTCTTAAAGACTTTAGACTTATCAGATTTTGATACTTGTGTGGATTCCATAAAGGGTAAGCAAACCAACAAAACCAGTAAAGGTGCCAAGATGAGTGAGGAAATTCTTGGAATCATACACACTGACATCTATGGACCATTTAGTTCCCCTTTTTTGAATGGTAAGAGATATTTTAAGTCATTTATTGGTGGCTGTTCATGATTTATGTATCTTTACCTCCTTTTTGATAAATCTGAAGCACTAGATGCTTTCAAAATATATAAAAAGGAAGTAGAGTGACAATTAGAAAAGAAAATAAAGATCGTAAGATCTAACAAGGGTGGAGAATATTATGGTAGATATACAGTCAGGGCAACGACCGAGACCATTTGCAAATTTTCTCAAGAAAGAAAGCATTATTGCTCAATATACAATGCCAGATTCACCTAACCAAAATGGTGTTGCTAAAAGGTGAAACCGTACCCTTATGGATATGGTAAGAATTATGCTCAATAATTGTAATCTTCCTTTATCTTTGTGGAGTGAGGCCTTAAAAGTTGTAGTGTATATCTTAAATAGGGTTCCATCTAAGGTTGTTTTCAAAACACCATTTGAATTATGGAAAGGATGGAAACCTAGTTTAAGGCATATGTGCATATGGGGTTGTCAAGTTGAAGTTATGGTTTATAATCCACAACTAAAGAAATTGGATCCGAGGAAAGTCAATGGTTATTTGATTGGCTAAGCAGAAAATTCTAAGGGCTACAGCTTTTATTGTCCCTCACATACATCCAGAATTATGGAAGCCATAAATGCAAAATTTATTGAGGGTTTTGGAATAACTAGGAGTAATGTTCCTCGAAAGATAGAGTGGGAGGAAACACGAAATTCAGATATTACATCCGTGAATGAAAATGAAATGATTGTCATTCAAGGAAATCAATCTGATACCCTTGAAGCTCAATCAATTCAAGAACCACTACCACCTCATGAGGAACATACCAACTTTGACTCTATAGTTCAACATCCACATAATATGAATGAAACTGTAGAATTAAGAAGATTCTCTAGAATAAGGAAGCCTGCTATTTCTGATGATTACTATGTGTACCTACTAGAGTCCGACTTTGATGTGGGACCTAAAGATGATCCCATCTCATTTTCACATGCCATGAGTGCAGAAAATTTAAAATTTTGGCATGATGCTATGATAGAAGAAATGGAATCCATAGCTAAAACTCAAGTTTGGGAAATTGTCGAGTTACCTAAAGGAGTTAAGGCCATTGGCTGTAAATGGGTTTATAAAACAAAGAGAGAATCAAATGGTAATATCAATAGATATAAAACCAGACTTGTAGCTAAAGGATTTACACAAAGAGGAGGTATTGACTACCCCGATACTTTCTCTCCAGTTTCTAAAAATGATTCTTTTAGAGTGATCATGGCATTAGTAGCTCACTTTGATCACTTTGATTTACAGAGAACATTGTGGAAAACTGCATATACCATAAATTTAGTCGGAGTAAGTTTATTTTCTTAATCCTATATGATGATGATATTTTGCGTGCAACTAATGATTTGGCTTTACTACATGACACCCAAAAATTTTTATTCCGAAGCTTTGAAATGAAGGATTTAGGTGAATTCTCTTCTGTTTTGGGCATAGAGAATCATCAAGATAGGTCTAAAAGAACTTTAGGACTTTCTCATAAAGCCTACATCGAAAATTTGTTGAAAAAATTTAGAATGAATGAATGTACACCCAATGCAATACCCATATTATTCAGTTTAAATCAATGTCCGAAAAATGCTTTGGAAAATAAAGAAGTAGAAAACATTCCATATGCATCTGTTGTTGGTAGTTTAATGCATGCACATGTTTGTATAAGACCTAATATTGCATATGCTGTGGAAATGTTAGGAATATACCAAAGCAATTCTGAAATAGAACATTGGAAGGCAGAGTTTATAGCATGCTTTGAAGCAACTTCATAGGCGAAATGGTTAAGGAGTTTTATCACAGGGCTTCAAATTGTGGATTCAATATCTAAGTCTTTAAGAATTTACTATGATAACTTGGCGGCAGTTTTCTTTTCTAAGGATAACAAGAGTGGGAGCAAAAGTAAACATATTGACATAAAGCGCTGTCAGAGAGAGATTTAAGGAACAAGAAGACTCAATAGAGCATACAAGTACATCTTTTATGATTGCAGATCCCATGACAAAAGGGCTATAAATAAAAATGTTTTTGAAACATGTAGAGAGCATGGGGTTAATGAGCTCATTTTATGTTTGATTTGTTCATTGTATACCGTACTTGTATATAGTACATCCTTTTTATTTGTTCATTGTATATAGTACTTGTTGTCAGAGAGTGAGAGTCAAGGAACAAGAAGTCTCAATAAAGCATACAAGTACATCCTTTGTGATTGCAGATCTCATGACAAAAGGGCTCTCAATAAAAATGTTTTTGAAACATATAGAGAGCATTGGGTTAATGAGCTCATTTTATGTTTCATTTGTTCATTGTATACAGTACTTGTTGTTGTCAAGAATAATATTTTTATTTGTGCACGTAAAGTATTTGCTCCTAATGTATGATGTATAGATCCAGAATGACTTATAGGAAGTTATTCATAAAGAGATATATCACATATGGAAATTTATATAGAGAGACTAATACAGTGTAACACATGGAAGGAAATGTTAATATAATAACATAACCGTCATGATTCATGTATCATATCTTTCTTCTAAAGGTTATGGTTTAAGTAGTTTTATTTGTGGCCATATTCAGTTTTGGTTACCCAGATGATTTGTAATGACTGTCACGTGAGCCAAGTGGGAGAGTGAAAGAACACATCTCCTTGTGGGAGACTTAAAGGTGGCTTACGTGCCACACCTTTTCAAATATATTATATATATTTATTTTAATAGTTTTATGTTTATATAAAAAACTAAGGGTAATTAAAAATAAAGATACTACTTATTTAAAACCAACAATTACATTCCTCGATGGAATGAAGCAACACTTAGAAAACTATGGATAAAGGTCTTGGCCTATCTATATATAAAGGCATGTGATTTTCTATCAGTTACATTCATTAACGTAAAAAGAGGTTGAAAACTCCTACTCAATACTCTCCATATAGAAATTGTGAGAGTTCATAATTCAGAAACAATTAGTTCCTGTAAATACTTGATCAACAATGGCCAGAGACTAGTATTCTAACAATTCTTTATTATTAGATTTTCTCTCAAATCTTAGAGCATGGTCTACTTCCTAAATTAGGAAAGATGGTTAGTGTACTTTGGTTATCAATTTTGAGAAGCTGTTACTTGCATTTTTCCATCACCTTTTTTGTTTCACTTAAAAAATTGTTCAGGAATAGTTCTCAGTGTTTACTGCATTTTTCCATACTGTAGGTTATCAATATGGAGTGGGGTAACTTCTGATCATCCCACCTTCCACTAATAGAATATGATCAAGCACTAGACGATGAGAGATTAAACCCTAGAGAACAAGTCAACTCCTGCGAAATCTTAATCATGCCTTAAATAAATCTCTGCTTATTTTAATGGCTCACTGAATATTTGTTACACCTTCCTGATTTTTGTGTGCAGATGTTTTAGAAAATAGCTTCTGGTATGTATTTGGGGGACATTGTATGCAGGGTTCTGTGTAGGATGGCGGAAGAAGCAGCATTTTTTGGTGATTCAGCTCCACCCAAACTGAGAATTCCTTTTATATTGAGGCAGGAAAATCTTTTATACACCAACTTGTTTAAACTTGTCTCTCTTTCTAACAGTGACTTCACTTTTACTTATGCAGCTTGAAGTTTCTGAATAGTCTTCTTTTTCATTTATACTGTGCACCAATGAATACTAACTTGAATTTATGCCCATTGCCAAAATTTTTTTTGGTTCTGTATGTCATATTTGTTCCCATCAGAGACGAAGAGGGGCCACAGGGACCAGAGAGTAGAGAAACCAGAAATAAGACCCCCCCCCCCCCAAAAAAAAAAAATGTAGGAAACATAAAGAAATTATGGGCAATTTCCTCCGTCGTCCTGTCCCTTCCCACCCTCTTAACTTTGTGGGTATGTTAATGATAGTGAAACCATTGGCAATTTGACCGTAGGGGTTTTGCAAATGGGCAATTCCTTGCCACCAATTTGACTTGGTGGTCTTTTTTCATGGGGCTTTTTCTTTTTATATTTTTGGGTATCTAGGCTTTGCCATTTTTTTTAACATTTATGTTATTTTGATTGGCACCGAGTGTTCTGAGGGGGTACCTGATTTGTCTGGTAACAATTAAGGCCTAAGTTGGATGTTATTTTGAAAATATCTCAATATTATTTATTATTTTATTATTATTTTTTACTTATTTTTCACTGCTATTCAATATTCTACCATTATTTTTTATTATTTTTTCACTACTATTCACAGAATACCCCACTATCCTAACCTAACCTAAATCTTCAGAAAAAACACTTGTTCTTTTCATTATTTTTTCACTACTATTCACAGAATACCTCACTATCCAAACCTAACCTAAGTCTTCGGAAAAAAACACTTGTTCTTACAATAAGTACTGCTACCATGGAGCATAGAAAAAGAAAACAGAAAGTCAATCATAATAAAAGAATTCTATGCATCAGCCACTATTTACTTTCACACCTCACACGTATAGTTTTTTTTTACAAGGTGTGGAGATATTTTTCATAAGATGTGGGGTGGGGGGTGTGGGGTAGTGAATAATGGTTGATGAGAAGAATTTTTCATCATGATAACATCCAAAAGAAGCTTAGGACGGATAATGGAAAATTTTGCCATTGGAGTTAAGAATTAAGATAGTATAGAAATTGTTGATGTCGTCTTTCACAGCCTGGGCAAGTTCACGTTGTTGAGCTCAGTCTAGATCCTGTTGAGATAGAAAATAGGGGGGCACAGGGCGTCGCGGTACCTCCGATGCCTAAGTTAGTTGTTGGGATAGGGTGGCCAAGCAAGTGAAAGAGAAAAGTATTCAAAATCACAGAGAGAGAGCCCCCGGAGGGTGTGAGGGGGTATTTATATACCTGGCCAATGTGATCTTCTGGCAAATGGGATTCAAGGAGGTGTCATCCGTACCTATCGACCGGGTCGTGGGGGTGTTGCCTGCATCCCCCTGTCACATTCTCTGTCAGCCTTTCGTCAGGTGGCAGGACCCCATGCATGATCGTGGCGACCACTGACACCTTAGTCCAGGCTGCACCGTGCTTGGCATTGTCTTCCATTTAATGCATCGCGGACATGGTCAGGCGAGCCCGCCATCAGTACCAGAGCACATGGAGTTGTCCCTAACACCCTGCTCTTGAGTTGTCAGTGTTTCCATCTGTGCTGCTTTCAGCGCATTGGTGTCATTGTCCTTCTTGACACCTTGATTTCACCCTGATGCATTGATCATGGGTGGTCAGGGGTGATCCATACCTTTGACCGGTCCTTACACAAGGCACGTCTTCTACCCCTTCCCACTATGGGCCTTCTGGGTCGGCTTGGCCCATGCTACCCAAGCGACCTGGGCAAGTTCGTTCGGCCCACCTTAGGTCTAAGGGATTACTCCCCTCACAGTACCCCACAAATTCCCAGCATATTTGTAGGGTAGGAATTGAAAAGAAAAAAAGGAGTTGTGACTCCCCACATTTTGTCGTATTAAAGCCTTGCTGGCGTAACTGTCACTCCTTGTCCACGTGTGGAGTCGGTGTGGGAGTACGACATCCACGTCTGTGTCTCCCACCTATTTGACTTCCAGGGGACACGATGGTTTAGGTCACTCAAAATGACCTTTTTGGTTGCTCTATGTGGAATGGGTGCGGTTACTTCCGTTCTTCTACTCGAGGCTCTCCCATTGGTGAGTTTCCCTCCAGCGTGGAATGCCCGAGATGGGGCCGTGTCGACCACGCTCCAACTGGCGGTTGTTGTGTCATCACGTCACCTTATACACTTCCCCAAAAACAGTCACATCCCTTCGATTCCTGACTCGTGTTCGCTTCATTGCCTGCCGCCAATTGTCACCCACTCCCCTGTTTAAACCTTGTTCCCTCTTCGTTCCTCCTATTTTTGCCTCTACATTCAAGAAATCCTCTTGTTTTTTCTTCTTCAAGCTTTCCTTAGAGTCTCTTTCTCTTCCCTACTCCCATATTCTCTTCGTGTGTCTTGTCGTGGCTGCACCTAGCGAAATCGAAGGCCGCATCCTCTCTTTCACTGGGAGGAACTAGGAGTCGATCGTAATAGGCGACAACCTCCATGCGTGGCGAAGGTTGTACACCATTCTTGTTATGAAGATTCCTGGCCGCTGTGTTCGCGGCGTAGTGGTCCTCTTCCCGTTGATGTTCTCTAACGGGTTGCGGCTCCCGCTGAAGTTGGCTCCCGCGTAACTCCACCCCAACGCCTTACGAATTATGGTGGCGAGTTGCATAATCTTTCAGCAAGTGTTAAGCAAGGTTTCTTATGAGTATCCTGACTTGATTGCTCGGGAGTTCTTGTCAGTCTACAGGATTTTGCGTCTCAATAGGAGCTTGTGCAGTTTTCAAGCTTGAGCCGCAAAGAAGCGCTTCGTCACTCAAGAGAGGCATTTTTCTTCCATCAAGGGATGGTAACGGCACTTCTTTTTCGTCTCCAGCTTGGCCTTGGAGTATCCCTAGGGAGAGGAAGTTTATCAGGAATTTCACATTCAGGCTGTCTGGGCCAACGTACTGTAGATTCAGACCCTCTCGATCAAACTGTCCTAGAGAGAGGAGTTCAGAGTCTTAACTATTTTGTCTTAGGTGGCCGTCCACCACGTTGCGTCTGAGATAGACGCGCTATTGACAGAGGTTAACATCAGGCGGCACCTGCTCCTTCTCAACCGATCCTTAGTGCTCGGTCGGGAGTTTCCCCTTTCTTCTCGTGGGACGAAGTGCCAACCTTCCCCTGGTGTGGTTGACAATCGGGGCAAACAACATCGAACCGATGCCGGGGTCACCCCTGGGTCTAGGGCTCGGGGCCCTCGTTTTCACCACTCCTACTCTTCCTACTCCGTTCCAACGAGCTCCTCTCATGGGGCCTTGGCCAGTTCATCACGTCGACCTCCATCGAGATCTCCATTCAACAAGTTCGACATTGCTTCCCAACCAGCTCTGTCGAGTGCCCCTCGCAGTACCTCTCACAACTCATTTTGCTCGGCACCGACGGGGTCCACTTGGAGTACTTTTGGCAACACCTTTTCCCAAGCTCCGGCGGGCACCTTCCATCAAGGCTCATCCAACTCTTCCCGCCAAGTCTTGGCCATCAATGTCGCTTGCCCTTCATTCACCCTGCCGGTGGTCCCACTGCCGATAGCTGCTTTTGGTGATGATGAGGATAAGGAGGACGACCTCGTCCTGAATGCTGTGTTTCTCAATGCCTTCATGCATCCTGCTCCCCATGGAGCCTTCCCGGCAGTCGAGTCCCTGCCCTCCTTCGAAGATATTCTTGCTGAGTAGGAAGCTGCTCGTGCCATGCCTTCAGTTAGGGAGATGGGGAATCCATCTCCCCCAATGCCTCTGATCCCTACTCACCATGGTAGGCCCAAGCCAGGCTCTCCCGCAGCACAGGAGCGCAACGACGACCAGGTCTTAACTCCTCGCCCTTGCTGGGGCACTCTCCCGAGCTCGATGGCAAGTCTTTTTTGGTCTCAAACGACCAAGTACTGCAGCCCCCCTCCCAAGATCCAGTGTGCCACTAGGTAAGAGGGGTTATTCTTGTGGTCGAGGAATTGCCTGTAGTCGTGGAGATGACCTCCTTATCGACCTCCATTGTTCACAACGAAAGCCCGACCCCGGGTGGTCCGGAAGATTTCTTGACGGGGACATCCGCACAAGTTGAGCCGAAGCCTGCGGCTCGGGTCGCCTGTTGTAGAAGCCTTCCTTTCCTCATGGAGATGAAGATTTGGAGGGACTTGTTTATGCTAGTGGGGCTCAAGCAAGCCCTGGCTCGAATTCTCCTGAAAATGTTCCTCGGGCACTTTCATCTTTTCCAATGCTGGCTAGTGCTGGACTGTCCTCTCATCCGGGGAGCAGAAGTGCCCAGGCAATTAGCCCGGGCTTTGAAAGGGTTCGAGCCAAAGCAATCAAGCATGAAGCTCAAGCCCCACTTTGTTCAGGGATCGCCATTCGCAGCGCTTTAGTTTTTCTTTTTGTCGTCTTTCCTCTAATTATTGTTTTAGAATATCAAGTTGCGAATCGACTGGTGGATATGATCATGGGTAAATAGGAAGCCCTAAAGCTGGAGAATTAAGTGCTCCATTCCCTATACTTTCTTACTCACCTGGAGGTTCACAAAGTGAACCAGGAAGTAATCGAGTTGACCTTAGTTCACGATGGTTTGATGGAGGACCTGGACACACTAAAGGAGTCCAACAAACTCCTAAGCTCAGAGAACAAGGGGCTTCGTAAAGAAAAGAAGTCGAAGGACAAGGGGCTAGGCCCAACAAGAGAGGAGATTTTGTAGCTCGCGAGGGAGATCTAATGCCTTGGCGAGGAGAGAGGCCAGGCCAGAGGGGAAATACTGAGGTTGAAGGGTGAGCTGCAGTCTGCTCAGAGGAGACTTCGGAGGTTAAGGAGTGTGAGGGAATCGGAGGCCGCACAGTGCACACGACTGCTTCTCCATTACTTCACGCTCATGCAGTTCGTCCATAGGCTGAAGGTTGTTGTGCAGCGACACCGGAACCGAATCCATTCCTTGGAGGAGGATCTGATCTGGGTCTTGGATATTGTCTCAGCTCAGGACCTCACGGTTTCTACCATGTAGGCTGTTGAAGAGACTTTCAGGTCCCAGATTCAAAGTGCGCTTAGCGCCAAGGCCTAGAGATACAGATATAAAGAAGGCCTCGAGTGTCTAAGGGATTACCTAAGGGAGAACCCCTCGGCGGACCTCAACAATCTCCAGCTATCTTCGCTCGTGCCCGACCACCAAGCCTACTGGTTCATTAAAACCCTGAGAAGGAAGCAGATGCCACTGGCGTTCCGTGACGCTCCCCCTCCTCCTTGATTCTACTGCCTTTCTTTTTTCTTTTTGCACTTTCCATGCTCGCTTGGGCCATCAATGTAAAAGGACAATGATATATATTAACTTTATGTTTTTATTGAGATTGTGTTTCCTTTACTCTTGCATCCATCACTATTCATTTTTCTTTTACTCTTGCATCCAAAACTTTAGGTTTTCCTTTGGAAAACTGTGTTTCCTATTGTTTGTGGCACGAAGATCTGCAAGTCAAGCGACATGTGTTCAACCGGTTGTGGATGGGACAAAGCTCATGAAACTCTAACCCTAACTAAAGCATCATGGTGAATCCATAGACTCGGCTCGTAGCACGAAGGTTGACAAGTCAAGGAATTTGTGTTCGACTGGCTGTGGGAGGGGCAAAGCTAAGGAGGCTTTGAGCCTAGCCAATGCATCATGGCGAGTCAAGAGACTCGGCTTATATCACGAAGAACAACAAGTCAAAGGACTTGTGTCCGACTGGCTGTGGGCAAGGTAGAGCTCTTAAGGCTCTGGCTCTAACCAATGCATCGTGGCTAGTCTAGAGACTTGGTTGTAGCACAAAGGTTAGCAAGTCAAGGGACTTGTATCCGACTAGTTGTGGTGGGGCAGGGCTCGGGAGGCACTGGCTCTAGCCAATGCATCTTGGAGAGTCCAGAGACTCAGCTTATAGCACAAAGGTTAGCAAGTCAAGGGACTTGTGCCCACTAGCTGTGGATGGGACAGGGCTCAGGAGGCCCTGACCCTAGTCAATGCATCGTGACGAGTCCAAAGACATGACTTGTAGCATGAAGGTCGGCAAGTAAAGAGACTTGTGTGCCACTAGCAGTGGGAGGGGCAGTGCTCGGGAGGCCCTGGCCCTAGCCAATGCATCGTAGAGAGTCAAGAGACTCAGCTTGTAGCACAAAGGAAGGCAAGTCAAAGGACTTGTATTCTACTGGCTGATGATGGGGCAAGGCTCGGGAGGCCCTGATCCTAGCCAATGCATCATGGCGAGTCGAGAAACTCATCATGTAGCATGAAGGTCGACAAGTCAAGGGACTTGTGTTCGACTAGCTATCGATGGGGCAGGGCTCGAGAGGGCTTGGATAGGATGCATCGTGGCGAGTCCAACGATTCAGCTTGTACCACGAAGCTCTACAAGTCAAGAGGCTTATGTGCAATTCGTTGTCGATGGGGCAGGGCTCAGGAGGCCCATGCTCATGGAGAGTCTAGAGACTTGGCTTTTAGCACGAAGGTCAGCAAGTAAGGGACATGTGTCTGACTAGCTGACGATGGGTTGGGCTTGGGAAGCCTTGACCCTAGACAATGCATCATGGTGAGTAAAGAGACTCGTCTTGTAACACGAAGGCTGGCAAGTCAAGGGACTTGCATTCAACTTGCTGACGATGGGGCAGGGCACGGGAAGCCTTGGACCTAGCCAATGCATCATGATGAGTCCAGAGACTCGACTTGTAGCGCGAAGGTTGGCAAGTCAATGAACTTGTGTACGATTGGCTATGGGCAAGGTAGGGCTTGGGTGGCCCTGACCTTAGCCAATGCATCATCGAGAGTCTAGAGACTCGGCTTGTAGCACCAAGTTTGGCAAGTCAAGGGACTTGTGTCCGACTGGCTATCGATGGGCAGGGTTCAAGAGGCCCTAACCCTAGCCCATGCATCGTGGTGAGTCGAGAGACTCATCTTATAGCACGAAGGTCGGCAAGTTATGGGACATATGTTTGACTGGCTATTGATGGGGCAGGGCTCAGGAGGCCCTAGACCTAACCAATGCATCATGGCGAGTCCAGAGGCTCTGCTTGTAGCATGAAGGTCGGCAAGTCAAGGGACTTGTGTCCAATTGGCAGTCGATGGGGCATGGCTCGAGAGGCCCTAGCTGTAGCCAATGCATCGTGGAGCTTCTAGAGACTCGACTTGTAGCATGAAGCTTGGCAACTTAAGGGACTTGTGTCATGCTGGCTATGGTGGGGTAGGGCTTAAGAGGCCCTGGCCCTAGCATATGCATCTTGGAGAGTCCAGAGACTCAACTTGTAGCACAAAGGTTAGCGCAAGTCAAGGGACTTGTGTCAAATAACTGTGGGGCAGGGCAGGGCTCGGGAGGCCATGACCCTATCCAATGCATCGTGACGAGTCCAGAGACATGACTTGTAGCATGAAGGTCGGCCAGTCAAGAGGCTTGTGTGCGACTAGCTGTGGGCAAGGCAGGGCTCGGGAGACCCTGGCCCTAGCCAATGCATCGTAGAGAGTCTAGAGACTTAGCTTGTAGCACGAAGGTTGGAAAGTCCAGGGACATGTATTCGACTGGCTAACGATGGGGCAGGGCTTTGGAGGCCCTGATCCTAGCCCATGCATTGTGGCGAGTCGAGAGACTCGTCTTGTAGCACTAAGGTCGACAAGTCAAGCGACTTGTGTTCGACTGGCTATCGATGGGGTAGAGCTTGAGAAGGCCTAGATAGGATGCATCATGGCTAGTCCAAAGATTCAGCTTGTAGCACGAAGCTCGGTAAGTCAAGAGACTTATGTCCAATTGGTTGTTGATGGGGTAGGGCTCGGGAGACCCTGGCTCATTGAGAGTCCAGAGACTTGGCTTGTAGCATGAAGGTCAGCAAGTAAGGGACATGTGTCCAATTGGCTGACAATGGGTTGGTCTCGTGAAGCCTTGACCCTAGCCAATGCATCATGGCGAGTCGAGAGACTCGTCTTGTAACACGAAAGCTGGTAAGTCAAGGGACTTGCGTTCGACTTGCTGACGATGGGGCAAGGCACGGGAAGCCCTGGACCTAGCCAATGCATCGTGATGAGTTCAGAGACTCGAATTGTAGTGCGAAGGTCGGCAAGTCAAGGGACTTGTGTGCGACTGGTTATGGGCGGGGCAGGGCTCGGGAGGCCCTGACCCTAACCAATGCATCGTGGAGAGTCTAGAGACTCGGCTTGTAGCATTAAGGTTGGCAAGTCAAGGGACTTGTGTCCTACTGGTTATCGATGGGCAGTGTTCAAGAGGCCCTAACACTAGCCCATGCATCGTGGCGAGTCAAGAGGCTCAGCTTGTAGCAAGAAGATCGGTGAGTCAAGGGACTTGTGTCCAATTGGCAGTCGATAAGGCAGGGCTCTAGAGGCCCTAGTTGTAGCCAATGCATCGTGGCACGTCTAGAGACTCAACTTGTAGCACGAAGGTCGGCAAGTCAAGGGACTTGTGTGCGACTGGTTATGGGCGGAGCAGGGCTCGGGAGGCCCTGACCCTAGCCAATGCATCGTGGAAGGTCCAGAGACTCGGCTTGTAGCACGAAAGTTGCCAAGTCAAAGGACTTGTGTCCGACTGGCTATCGATGGACAAGGTTCAAAAGGCCCTAACCCTAGCCCATGCATCATGGCGAGTCGAGATACTCATCTTGTAGCATGAAAGTTGGCAAGTCAAGGGACTTGACTATCGATGGGTAGGGCTTGGGAGACCCTGGATCTAGCCAATGCATCGTGGCGAGTCCAAAGACTCGACTCGTAGCACAAAAGTTGGCAAGTCAAGAGACTTGTGTGTGACTGGCTGTGGGCGGGGCAGGGTTTGGAGAGAACAGAGACTGGGCTTGTATAATTAGGGCTTAGATAAAGGCAAATGGAGGTGAAATGATATGTGTTTTCTCATTCATAAGTCGTTGGATACATTGTTGGGCAAGACTGTGGCCCTCAGACAAAGTACTCTCTTAAGTGCTTGGCATTCAATGGGTAGGGCAGTTCGCAACCTTCCTGATCCTTCAGACGATAAGAACCCGTTCTTTTGCTGACTGCCACCACAAAAGGCCCTTCCTATTAAGGACCAAGCTTTCCTTCTTCTTGGGTGGTGACTCCTGTCAGCTTTAGGACCAAGTCTCCTACCTTGAAAGCCCAAGGTTGGACTCATTTTTTAAAGCATCGTTCAACTTTCCACTTGTTATTCGCCATCCTACTTGCTGCTTCTTCTCGCCTTTCTTCCAGGAGGTCCAGGTTTTCTTTTAGTCCCTCGTCATTACGGTTTGGGTTAAAGTATTGAACTCGGCACGTGGGCATTCCCACCTCTACTGAAATTACAGCTTCGATCCCGTAGACAAGTGTGAAGGTGTTTCTCCTGTGGGGGTCTTGACGGAAGATCAATAGTCCCATAATACATGGGGAAGCTCTTCGGCCCATCACCCCTTCTGATCCCCCAGCTTATTCTTCAGGATATTCAGCAATGTCTTGTTGGTAGCCTCTACTTTTCCATCAGCTTGCGGGTGCCCCGAAAATGAGTACTTGGCTTTAATGCTGAGCTCTGCACACCACTCCCAGTAATGCGAGCAAACGAATTGCCTGCCATTGTCTGATATGAAGCTCTGAGGAATGTTGAACTGACAAACTATGGATCTCCAAAGGAATCTTCTAATGGCCTGGGCCATGATTGTCACCACTGCTTCTACTTCCACCCACTTTGTGAACTAGTAGACTGTTACTACTATAAACTTCACTCTCCCCTTACCCATGGGAAACCGGCCAATAAGGTCCAGCTCCCATTGTGTGAAGGGCCAAGGGGACATGATGGATGTCAGTTCTTCTGATGAACAGTAGGGGATGGGTGCATGTTCTTGGCACTTGGGGCATTTTTTCACGAAGTCCTCTGTGTCTCAGAGGGAGTGGGGCTAGTAGTACCTCGCGCATGTGACTCTGGAGGCCAATGCCCTTCTAAGAGAGTGACTCTCAGCTAAGACATACTGGGCTTCCTCAGGTGAGATGCACCTTAGGAGGGGCTCAGAGAAACCTCTTCTATACAAGACTCCTTCCAACAACGTGAAATGTGCCGCTTTATTTCTAATCTTTTGTGCATCTACCTAGTCACTCTGGACCAGGCCTTCATCGAGGTACTTTATGATATCAATGGTCCACTCCGGCAGTGATGACTGGACGATGGATATGCTGATCCCGATAACCGATGTGTCAACCGTTTGGCCTACAATATGATCCGAAAGTGGGGCCTCTTCTTGGCCTAAGGTGGCCCTTGCCAAATGGTCTATTTTGCGATT
Organism: Juglans microcarpa x Juglans regia; assembly: GCF_004785595.1. Classification (NCBI taxonomy): domain Eukaryota; kingdom Viridiplantae; phylum Streptophyta; class Magnoliopsida; order Fagales; family Juglandaceae; genus Juglans; species Juglans microcarpa x Juglans regia. Next base: position 28,168,081 of record NC_054597.1, read on the forward strand.
CTCCCCCATTGGGATCTGCTAGATGTGGAAATACTTGAAAAGGTCGCGCACCTCCCCACCTTCTAGAGGTACTTCTTCAGTTTTTTCCCTTTTTGTGGCGAACTTCCACGTTACTTGAACGACTACCACTTGCGAGTGGGCTCTTACCTCAATATCGGTGGCTCCTAACGACCTGGCTACCCACATTCCCTCCAACAGTGCCTCATACTCAGCCCCATTTTTGGTACTTTTGAAGCCAAGTTTGATCGCGTAGTCATGCTCTTCCTTGAGCTCTGTGATGATGTGCACCCCTACACCCCTTTCCCCCTAGCTCGGTATGATGAATTGTCGATGTAGACCTGCTAAGCCTAGCCTTGGTGTGCAATAGGTACCTCTTCTAGAAAGTCTGAGAATTCAACTACGAAATTTGCTAGCACTTTCCCCTTGATTGTCGTGCAAGGGAGGTACTAAATGTCGAACTCACTTAGTTCAATTGCCCAATTAATCATTCAGCCAGACACATTAGGTTTCTGTAATATTTTTCTGAGGGGAACATCAATGAGCACCTTCATTGGGTGAGCTTGGAAGTATGGCGTTAGTCTCCTTGTGACGATGACCAATGCAAATGCCAGCATCTCTGTTCAGGGGTATCTGACCTCGGCTACTCGAAACACTTGGCTTGTGTAGTAGACAGGTCGTTGCTCCCCTTCCTAGTTGCGGGTTAGGACAGCAGACACGACATTCGGGGTTACTGCCAGGTATAAAGTCAAGCTTTCTCCTGGCTTGGTTCGACTATGAAGTGGTGGCTGGATCAAGTACTCATTCAGCTCGGTTAATGCCTAGTCGCACTCAGCGTTCCACCCCCGCGCCTTTCTGAGGACCATGAAGAAAGGAAGGCAGCAGTTGATTGACCATGCAAAGAACCAATTCAGGGTCGTTACTCTCTCTTCTAGCCTTTGGACCTCGTGAATTGTTTGCGGTGTGGGCATACTCACTATCGCCTCCACCTTTTGTGGATTGGCCTCGATTCCTTGCTCCGAGACCATGAAGCCCAAGAACTTCTTCGACTTGACATCGAAGGCATACTTCAGTGGGTTGAGTTTCATTTGGTATCTCCTCAGCATTGCGGAAGCTTCCCAACGGTCAGCGATATGCTGCTCAGGTTTCCTGCTTTTGACCAAGAGATCATTTACATATACCTCCAAGTTCCTTCCAATCAGCTCCTTGAACATTTGATTAACCAGTCGCTGGTAAGTTGTGCCAACATTCTTCAGACTGAACGACATAGCTTTGTAGCAGTAGAGTCCCCAGTCGGTGATGAAGGTTGTCTTTTCCTCGTCGTTTGGGTTCATACTAATCTCACTGTACCTCGATTATGCATCCATGAAATTGTGCAGGGGGTGCCCAGCCACCGAGTCCACTATCATGTCTATACGTGGTAGGGGGAAGCTGTCCTTCAGATAGGTCTTGTTTAGGTATATGAAGTCAACACACATTCTCCACTTCCCACTCGCCTTCTGCACTAGGACTACATTAGATAACCATTCGAGGTAGTGGGCCTCCCTAATGAACCCCGTGGCTAGGAGTCTGTGACGCTTTTGCTTGACCTTCTTAGCCTTGGGATTCACACTCAGGCGATGCTCAATGATTGCTTTGTCGATTCCAGTTATTTCTTCATTGCTCCAGGTGAACACGTCTTGATGCTAGGCGAGAAGTAGTTTTATGAATCTTCTTAGATCAAGGGCTATTTTGGTCCCCACATGGACAGTTTGCTTGGGTCTCTGTGGGTCCACCGACACCAACTCTAGGGGTCATAGGGCTTTGCCTGCCACAGTGCTTGCTCATCACTAAATTGCTCATGCAGCTCCATCAAGGTCAGCGGTAGAGGCGGGTCGGTAGCCTCTTGAACTCCTTTGAGAGCTTGAAACTCTTTGGCCTCCTACTTCAACTCCCGCACGTAGCATTCTCTTGCCCACAGGTTGTTCCCAAATTGCTCAATACAAATCTCGCCCACTCCCGCGAGAGTTGGAAATTTCATCTTCAAGTGGAATGTGGAGGTCATCGCCCTCGGGTTGTTTAGTGTTGGTCACCCTAGGATTGCATTGTAGGAGGAGGATGCTTTCACCATGAGGAAATCCACCATGGTAGCTGCCGTTTTCCCTGCCAGGATGGATAAGGTGATGATTCTAATTGGTTGGACTATGTCTCCAGTGAAGCCTTTAAGGGGCATTTGGGTAGGGTGTAGCCGATCAAGGGTGATGCCCATTTGGACGAAGGTTTCCCAGAATAGAATACCGGCAGAACTGCCGTTATTCGAACAGAACCTTTCTCATTGAGTAGCTGCCAATCTGTAAGGTCACTACCAAGGCGTCGTCATGAGGGTGGAGGATGCTCTCCTTATCCTTCTCACTAAAGGTTATGATTGTTCCCCCGAGTGGCTCTTAGAGCTCGACACCGCCTTGATGGCAGTGAACACTTCTTCATACCGGGCTCTTCTAGCGTGGGCCCTCCACACCTAGAAGGTAGTCCCTCCCGTAGCGTATCCTCCAACGATCGTGCGGATTTCACCCACAGGATCCTTCCCTCTAGCCGGGCCTCTTCGGCGTGGACTTACTCTAGGGCATCCTTTCGCCCTTTGCCTTGCTGGACTTTCACTTCTCCATTGTCATGTGTGACCATCGGGTAGTCAGGCATGCTGCTTGTCACCTCGTAGGTCTAGCAATGCTTCTAATTCCTCCATCTTTCGCTTTCTGGTAAAGCAGTCTTCTGTTCGGTGGCTGTCAGTGTAGTGGTAGGTGCAGTATTCGGGGTGGGCCAGACTTTCTTGTTGTTCTTTTGGTGGGCTTAGGTTTCTTTCGACCTCCACAGCCATGCTGGAATGTGTGCATGGTTCGACCCGTCTACAAGCATGCAACTCTTCCTTGCGCTTCTCGCATGCCTTCTTCTTGTTACCTTCCCGACCCACGTTATTGCTATGCTCAATGGCTCTTTTGTTTACCTGATCAAACTCGGCCTTTCGAGCGGCTGTTAGCCCTCGAAGCGTGTCTTCAGCATTGATGAAACAGTCGGCTCGGTTCATGAACTCCCTTAACGGTTTTTTCTCGTGATTTTGGTCATAAAGGGGATACAGGGCCAGAGCCCCCTAGAAGAGCTGCCATGGTGATCTTTCCATCCTGGTCATCTATTGTCATGTGCTCCCTATTGAACGGAGAGAAGTATGACTTCAGACTTTCATCATCTCGTTGCTTCACCACCAAGAGATAGGTTGTGGGATGCCTCATTTTCTTGTTTGCCACGAACTACGACAGGAAGAGACGGGCCAACTCAGCGAAGTTGTCAATGGTACCGGCCAGTAGGGACTCGAACCATGTTCTTGTCGTCCCCTTCAAAGTGAAAGGAAATGCCCTGCACGCGACTTCTCCTGGGAATCCATGCAAGGTCATATGGGCTTTGAATGTTTCTAGATGTTCTAGCGGGTCGTTGGACCAATCGTATGCATCTATCTGTGGAACTTTGAATCTTGGGGGAAGGGGAACTGCCATAACCTCAACGATATACGGCTGTTGGTCCACTGTGGTCGTCATACCCATCCGTTTGGCCATCTCAGCATATTTGTCCCCGAGTTCACGGAGCTCGAGGTGCATTCTGCGCCACTCTCTTCAGCTGCCCCTACTTCAGGGACTCAATGGGACACAGAGTGGTGGCTATGCTCGCCTCTCTCCAACTCCCCGTTGGTTCTCCGTAGGGAGGCATTCTCCTAGCAGAGAGTCGTCACCTCCTCCATCAGCTTCCATATCATTTCACCTTGTCTGTTGACTTTTGCTTCTGTTGTTTCAGGTTGTTCTTCTTCACGACGTGAGCTTGAGAGTGCGTCGTTGCCTGCATGCTAAGGACACGTTATTATAAGAAAGAAAAAGATCCCACAGATGGTGCCACTGTTGAAGTCGTGTTTCACGGCTTGGGAAACTTCAAGCTCGAGGCGCCGTGGTACCTCCGATGCTTAAGTCAGTTGTTGAGGGTGGCCAAGCAAATGAAAGAGAAAAGTATTCAAAATTAGAGAGAGAGAGAGAGACCCCCAGGGGGTGTGAGGGGGTATTTATATACCTGGCCAATGTGATCTTCTGGCAAATGGGATTTAATGAGGTGTCATACGTACCTGTTAGCAGGGTCGTGGGGGTGTTTCCCACATCCCCTCCTGTCGCGTTCCGTGCTAGCCTTTCGTTCAATGGTAGGACCGCATACCTGTCAGTACCCGAGCGCAAGGGGTGGTCCTTGACACCCTACTCTTCAGTTGTCGGCGCTTCTGCCTGTGCTGCTTTCAATGCCTAGGTGTCAGTGTCCTTCTGACACGTTGATTTGACCCTGACGCCTTGATCGTGGGTGATCAGGGGCGATCCATACCTCTGACCAGTCCCCACATAAGGCGTTTCTTCTACCCCTTCCCACTATGGGCCTTCTAGGTCGGTCTGGCCCATGCTACCCAAACGACCTGGGCCAATTCGTTCAGCCCACCCTAGGTCTAAGGGATTACTCCCCTCACAGTACCCCGCAAATTTCTAGCATATTTCTAAGGGATTACTACCCTCACACAAGCATTCCATTTGTTTACTAAGAAAAACTACTTTTAAGTTCCTTCAATTGTTTCAGTTAAGTGGTCTGCCTGGCACCTAAGAAATACTACTTTTAAGTCCGTAAGTCTACCAAAAGGATCTTTGAGCATGTAGTCGACCTTGCAAGCTAGTTCAAGAAGAGTGATAATCCCTTACGTGAAGAATCTCTGGTTTTAGCCATGCTTTTGTGGTGACATATTGGGGTGACGAGGGAATTATTTAGGATATCAATTTTTGTATTTGTCATTTTAATTAAACATAATAATGTTTACCCTTTGTGTTGTGTAAGGGCTTCAAAGGATTTAAAAAATTTCTCATTAAATATAGAGTAAAGCATACAGTAAAAAAGGGTTGAAGAACAACAAAGTTTTCAAAAATTGGAGAATGAAACAACAAAGTATAGTGAAACAAGGGATAATTTAGTATGAAAGTACAAACACAATGGTGAAGTTATTACTAAAAAGAATATTTTGAAATGGAATTCTACTAAAGCACTAGGGTTGAATTCCATAATATTCTTTTTTGTAATAACTTCACCATTCAATTCTTTTTAGTAACCATAGAGGATCTTATCTTTTATTTCACTTGAACAATGCTAAGCATCCTAATTTGGCTTTGAATTCTTAGGAAGGGAAAAGTGTAATGACCCAGTCCCAAAGGGGGAGAGAGTTACTTTCTGTCACTTAAACTCACATCTCACAGTGCATATATAAACTTCAATTTCTCAATTACACATAGATCTCATTGTTTCCGATCAACTAATCCAATATAAATAATCTAAACATACTACAAAACTTAAAAAATAAACATCAACCTTCCGATAATCATAGCAACCATCTAAGCTTAATCCACCAAGCTTAAATCATCTCACTCATACTCCTAGTCTTGATCCTCAATTGAAATATTCAAATTATCTGAAAAATATTGTCGAGATAAAGGGTGAGTTATCAATAACTCAATAAGCAGAAAACATATACTAGTATGTAAACATGAGTCTTTTCACAGAGTTTAGAATGTAAAAACACAACATTTCAGTTTCAATATGGAGATCGCAAAAACGTGTTATCAAAAAATCAGAGCGACATTTCAAATAGTTCATACTCAAAGACCCTCTGGCATAACATAACTGAACATCTTCATCTTATCATATCATCATATCATATCATATCACCATATCATATCATATACCATGTTTAACCCCTGTGATAGGGTTGTCTTATCCCTAGTGGCTAAACTAGGTAGTATCAAAATGTGAGTCTTTTCCTTATTCATTCTCAGAGCCCCAAGTATGCATACAAAAAAGCACATGCAGAAAACCACTTTGTTTCCAAAATGGATGCACTCATATCAGAGATGTTGGTACAAACCATATAACAAATTAGAGCCATCTTATCAGAACCAGAAACAGGATCAGAAAGTCATGCCAAAAATTTTTCAGATGTCATACCATATCAAATAGAAACCTGCACATTTTCTTTTCATTTTCACATAAACGAAATAGATTTAGAGCATCTTCATATAACATGTATGAAATTCAGAAATTTCATATTCGCTCTTTTGCAGATTTCAGAAATAGTATGTCAATCATGTCATAAAACACTTTCTCTTTTATATAGATTTCATGAGTAATGCAGAATACATAATTGAGGTTATTTTACATTTCTTTTCAAAACATATCGTGCACATTTTTCATAAAATCAACATTAGTTCATTTTTTTATGCAAAGTATAGCATAAGAACCCCGCTTACCTATACTTTTTAACTTTTCTGAATTCTCTCACAATTGTGCTAAATGAATATCAACTGTTACCTATAAAATAGTAGCATAACTTGTGTGAATTTCCAATTATACATATATTTCATAATTAAAGCTAGAGAATGAAAGAATCTATTTTCCTTTAACAACTAAAATCCTCAAACACTGAAATACCATTTCCTCCAAATACTTTGATTTTCACATAATTTTCTCCAAACAATTACACAATTAAATCCTAAGATCATATTACTCGTAAATTGGTCTCAGAATATTATCATGCAAGCACGTGATCTTGATACCAAACTATACATATTAAATTCATGATATCCACCCATGGCCTGTAAACCTCTGAGCCCATAACCCAAAACAAAATAGCATACTAATTTCTAGAAATAATTAAACCCAAGACCGCCAAAGAAATCAACTTCCTCATAAAATTGGACTCACTAGAAACTCACAAATCAAGCCCAAAGCATGTGAACATCCAAACCCATCATACCCAAATACACATATATTGCCTTGAGGTAATTTCACACACTAGCATTATTGTTAAGTGTCCTCATCTAAAAGCCAACACATGTAAGAAAAAGATTATGCAGCAGATGCTCACCTAGAGGAAACCAGGCACTAAGCAAAGGAAATCCAACGGTTGGCAGAGATGAAATCACAGCAGCCTCCTCCATGGCACGTGGTGGAGTTCAGAGAGAGAGAAAGAGAGAGAGTGGTGGCTTAACCACCTCGATGGGGGAGCTGCTCTGTTTTTGGCAAGGGAAAACAGAGGCCTCTTGGCGTGCAATGGTGGCTTGGGTTTCACAGTGCAAGGTGGCGGCAATGTGGAGTCTCGATGCAAAGTGGTGGCTGGAATTGAAGGAACGTGGGAGAGGCTTGCTTGGTGGTGGTGCATGCGCTGGAAGACTGTTTTCTATGTGCAGGAGTTCTGGTTGTGGTGATGTGGGGAAGAAACGTGCAAACTGAAGGGGCGGTGGTCGTGAAGTGCTTGTTGTTGGTTTCCAACGTGGTTTGTTGATTGGGTGTTGAACGATGGGTGGCCTACGACTAAGCAGTAGTTGGCTTCACATCAGTTCTCTGAGTGTGCTACGATCATGGCTGAGATGGATATGCTCTAAGATGGATATGTTCTGAGATGCACAAAACAGAGGCTTTCAGTTGTTCTATTCCAACGAAGGTGGTGCTACCACAGGGTGGTTTCCGCGATCTGTTGTGTGTGGGATGACTGCTAGTGTGGACTAGATGGTTGTTGGTGCATGCATGGGTAGCTCTGTGGGTGGAGGGTTGTGGGTTGGTGTTAAGTGGTACTGGGGTAGAGTGGGTCTACGGTGGTGTAAGGCAGAGGCTTGAGTCATTGGGCCCGGCAGCTTCTATCGTGCAGAAGCAGGGTGGTTCTCATGGCTGTCGATTGAGGAGAGTAGACAAGGAGGTGAAAATAAAATTAAGAGAGAGACCAAGAGGAAGAAACAGAGGTGAGAGAGAGAGAGAGAGAGAGAGAAAGCGTCTGGTTAGAAGATAATTTGAGGGTGAAGAAAAGAAAATTAAATTGAAGGGGCGTGGGTGAAAAGTGGGATTCATGGAAAAAGAAATGGGGGAGCAACTAACGTGAGGAGAAGATTTCGGGGGGAAAACAAATCATCAGGATGGAGCATGGGTTCGAGGAAGAACAACTGAAAGGAGAAGGAGTTTTTCCCAAAAACGACATCATGTGGGTCTTTTGGGCTGTGGGCTTGGGCTTTGGGTATTACAAAAAGCATCTCTTTTGCGACAATATTCTCTCCATTCCTGAGTGCCAGTACAATAGAGTCAAGTTTGAAAACATGACACATTTCATTTAAGTGACAAGGCTTCTTGACCTCTTCATCCAAGGCATCACCTATAGGTTTTCCTGTGACGCAATGCCCATTTGTCTAGGGATGTGTATTCATCACCATCATTGACTTTCCTTCTTGGTTGTCAGTTCCAAAAGGATAATCCAAAAATTGCATACATTGATCTTCTCATTAATTCTGGTTGTCTGAGCATACTCTGCATTTCAATTCAACAATATAAAGCTAAGCCAAACTTCTAGTGATGGAAAAAGAGGAAAACATCATCAATAAAAGGAAACTTGAAAATTTATATAGTTACACACCTGTAGCTATGTAGCTAAAAGACCCAGCCACTACTAACATTGTAGCCAGTTCTCCCTCCTTGACCAATATCTTTGCTAGACCAAAATCAGCTATTCGTGCATTGAAATAGAGATCTAAAAGGATGTTGCTTGAATTCACATCTCAATGAACAATGGGTAGTGAGCAACATGGTACATATAGGAGAGCCCCTATGCAGCTCCAACTTCACATCTCTTGAACATTGCTCAACATCCTCATTTGGCTTTGAATTCCTTAAGAAGGGAAAAACATCTTAGTTGCCGCATTCTTCTCTCCATTTCTGACTGGCTGGCTGCATTGGAGCAAAACCTTAAGAACCTTTTTCATGGATGGTCTGGTAGAAGGCTGTGTGCCAGTACAATAGAGTCCAAGTCTGAAAACATGACACATTTCATTCAAGTGACAAGGTTCCTTGACCTCCTCATCCAAGGCATCAACTATTGGTTTTCCATCTTGAATGTGTCGCAATCCCCATTCGGCTAGGGATGTGTGTTCATCACCATCATTGGCTTTCCTTTCAGTTGTAAGTTTCAGAAGGATAACCCTGAAGTTGTAAAGATCGATCTTTACATTAACTCTTGTCTTGCGAGCATACTCTACATTTCAATTAAACAAGACAAGCTAAGCCAAACTTATGGTGATGGAAAAAGAGGAAACATCATCAATAAAAGGAAACTTGAAAATTTATATTGTCTCACACCTGAAGCTAAGGAGCCAAAAGAACTAGCCACGGTTGACATTGTAGCTAGTTCTCCCTCCTTGATCAACATCTTTGCTGGAAGGTCAACTCCACCAATTATCCGATTCTTGCTCTAATGGCGAGAAATATCTTGATCATTCTGATCACCACCGTAGCATCTGAGTTTACATTTAGCACAGGAGGCCGTGTCCTAGATCTGTTTAGGAGTTCTTTGGCTCCTAGAACTGTAAAGGCTCTTGTGTGCAAGCAAAACTGGTTGAAATCCACTCCTATATGCTTGAGTCAAAATTATTCAGATACCATTGATGATGCGGAGAGCTATAAGTTAGACTCGGGTAAAGTATTTAGAGATTTTTTTAGTTGTTATATGTGTTGATTTTGACATTTTGTTATACTAACCTTCTATACTTTAATATCTTAATGTAGAATTAGCCACCATGGCGAGCTTACTTCGTGAAGATGATTGAGGTTTGAGTTACTTACTTGGCAATAGCACTATGATTGAGGTTGTGATGTTCTTAACCTGTTGTTTAGTTATATATTGCTCATGTTGGATATGTTGTTGCTAGCTGTGTTGCACTATTATTATTGGCTTTAGACCAAAGGGCCAAAGGTCCAAAGGACACATGTGACCTCAAATGAGTTAGATCGGTTTAATCTTTTGAGAAAGAAAATTGCATGAAGCTTCTGGCCAACTAGTATACATCAGCTTTTGATTTTCCTGTATTGATATATTATGTAGGTCCAAAAATATTTTTCTAACTAAAATCTTTTCATATTTTTTTTAGACACAACTTGGAAGTTGGATGGAAGTGTGGCACTTGGAACATTTAAAGTATTTTGGTTCATTTCTTGCCTTGTTAGGCAATTATAGTTGTTGTTGGAAACATTTAATTCTGTTGGCACTTAGAAAATGTTGGGTTTCTTTTTTTCTTAGAATTGGAACTTAGAAAATGGCAGTTGTATTCGTTGAAAGAAAATATTATTATGATTGATGTGGATGATGAGTGTGGTCTTGTGGATGATTTTGGATGTGGTTCATGGATGATGGGGGTGGATGTTTATTGTAGTGATTAGTTGGACTTGGATGATGGATGATGAGAGTGAATGTTTATTGTAGTTATTAGTCCCTTTTTTTTTTTTTTTGAAGCATGTTAATATGTTACTCGTTTTTATTTTTTTATTTTTTTAGTAAAATTGAAGCAAAAGTGAATTATTTACTTTAGATTGTAATTTTTGAAAAAAATTAAATTGAAAAGCTCACACAAAAATTTCCTTTTAAAAAAGTGAGCCAAAAATGAAGTTGAAAACAGTAAAAAGAAAAAGAAAAAGAAAAAGCCCAAAATCCGACTCCGCTCTGACAATTTGGTGTCAGAGCGGAGGATGAACATCTCGAAGTCGAAGAATGGGCATATAGACTCCGACTTGGTCGGTGCTCAACCCTAAACCATATGGGATCTAGTCTTTTATTTCTCTTAAACAGTGCTCAACATCCTCATTTGGCTTTGAATTCCTTAGGAAGGGAAAAACATCTTAGTTGCCGCATTCTTCTCTCCATTTCTGACTGGATAGCTGCATTGGAGCAAAACCTTAAGAATCTTTTTCATGGATAGTCTGGTAGAAGGCTGTGTGCCAGTACAATAGAGTCCAAATATGAAAACATGACACATTTCATTCAAGTGACAAGGTTCCTTGACCTCCTCATCCAAGGCATCAACTATTAGTTTTCCATCTTGAATGTGTCATAATGCCCATTCAGCTAGGGATGTATGCTCATCGCCATCATTGGCTTTCCTTCTGGTTGTTAGTTCCAAAAGGATAACCCTGAAGCTGTAAACATCAATCTTCTCATTAATTCTTGTCGTGCGAGCATACTCTACATTTCAATTCAATAACACAAACTAAGCCAAACTTCTGGTGATGGAAAAAAAGGAAAAACGTAATCAATAAAAGGAAACTTGGAAATCTATATTGTCACACACTTGGAGCTATGTAGCCAAAAGAGCCAGCCACGGCTGACATTGTATCTGGTTCTCCCTCCTTGACCAACATCTTTGCTAGACCAAAATTATCTATTTGTGCATTGAAATTGAGATCTAAAAGGATGTTGCTTGACTTTACATCTCGATGAACAATGGGTAGTGTGCAGTCATGGTGCATATCGGAGAGCCCCTGGGCAGCTCCAATTGCTATATGCAACCTCTTAGGCCAATCCAAGACAACATGACTGACTGAACTTGGAAAGGTTGTTGCTCTACTTTTCCTATGCAGCCAGCGATCCAGGCTACGGTTATCCGAATACATGTAGACAAGAATTTTTGAATTATCATTGGAGGTACAGCAGAGCAACTTCGCTATGTTGGTATGTCGAATTGAACTAAGTATTTTGACTTCTACCAGAAATTCTTTTACAAGCTTTTATTCTATCTTTCTGTTATTCCAAATCTTCTTCACAACAACAATATCACCTGACTGATGAACAACAACACGATATACTTGACCAGATCCACCAGAACCAATCACGTTATTTTCTATCAATCCTGACAAAATGTTTGATTTTGTGAAATTCAGCCTCTGGAATGAGATGAGCTTCCAGGTCAAATGCAATTCATGCTTTCTTTTTTTGTAATTTATGATCACAAAGAATGAAATAAATAAACCAAGAAGAACTGCTAACACCAAACATATGATCCAAACAAAAGTTTTGCTCGACTTTTGGCAGAGGGAATTGCAGTTCTTGCAGTTAAGGATTGAGATGGTCTATTAGCACATAGACCAGGATTGTTCAAGAAGCTGTAGGAATATGCATCATTCTCGAATTCACTTGGGATGCTTCCAATCAGATGATTTGAGCCCGGAAGTCGGTTTCGATCAAGCAAAAGAATTGTCAAACGAGAAAGACCTCGAGGAATCGTGCCATTGAAGTGGTTATTACTAGCCATGAGCACCAACAAATTCCTCCAGTTAGACACTCCCTGTGGAATTTTACCCGAAAACCTGTTGTTATTCATCTCTAATCGTGAAAGATTCCATGCCAATCTCTCAGGAAGCTCGCCTGTAAAAGAATTATCACTTAGCATCAACATTTTTAGATTCGATGATGTCCAAAGACCACTTGGAATATTTCCAGAAAACTTATTTCTATATATCTTGACTAATTCCAAACTGCTGCAAGTTCCAAGCGACTTGGGCAATTCTCCAACGAGCTGGTTTTCATAAGCTACCACGTCCACCAACTTCCCATTGTAACATAAGTGTTCAGGCAATTGGCCTGCAAGGCTATTGGTTGAAACCCAAACCCTTTCGAACATAGAATACCTCCCTAGTTCTGGAGGCAAACTCCCTAAAAAATTGTTGTTAAATAACTTGAGATGTATCAGCATCGGAAGATGACCAATATTATTTGGGATTTTTCCAGATAACTGATTGAGAAACAAAGCCAGATCCGTCAAATTTCTAAGCTTTCCAAAATCATATGGAATTGTCCCTGTCAACATATTTTCTGAGAGATCGATGACATCAAGGTTCAAAGCCTCGACCACCCGAGGAATCTCTCCAGACAATTTGTTTTTGTAAAGGTAAACAATCGTTAGATTCTTTGGCATAAACAAACTATCAGGGATCTTACCGGTCAAGTTATTTTGCGACAAATCCAAATGTTCTAGAGCTGCCATTTCTCCAATTGTGTTTGGGATTTCCCCGATCAAATTCGTCCCAGCCATCCATAAAAGCTTCAACTTCTTCAACTTTCCAAACTCTGAATGCATCGTTGGCACCATCTTAGAATTATAGGCCAATCCTAGTTCCTCGAGATTGGACAAGTTTCCAATTTCTAGTGGGAAAGTACCGGTAAACGGACATTGGACAAGAATGAGTTTCCTCAATTCTGTCAACTGCCCAATAGATGCTGAGATGTTACCGTTGAAGTTGTTGCCTCCAAGGTCTAGCTCTCGAAGCAGAGACATGCGGTGAATGTCATCGGGGATTGCACCATAAAAGTAGTTCTGCGAGAGGTCAAGAATTTCCAGCTTCGAACAGTTGTAAAGAGTTCTCGGGAACTCCGTTGAGTGGAAACTGTTGTTATAAACATCAAATGTTGTGAGGTTCTTGAGGTTGCAAATAAAGGGTGGGACTGTTCCATTGATGTTGTAATCTCTGAAGGATAATCCAATGATAGAGTCGTTGGAGCAAGTGATCTCAGGCCAGGAACAATGGGAGAAGGAGTTTGTTGGAATCCAGTGTCTGAGTGATTCTGGATTTCCCCAGAGTTGTTTCAGGTTTAGTAGGATTCCTTGTTCTTGAGCTTGGGAGTTTGCATGGTTGAGAAAGAAGGAAAATGTGATGTATAAAGAGAAATGGATGAATATTGGAACTGCTTTTGTCATTACAGGAGGTTGAGTTCTTTTGGCTCTGGCTTTTGCTCTAGTCTGAACTTTGATCTCCACAATGAGCTAATAAATAGATGAAAACTCGAGAAAGACGGGAAAAATACACATCCAATGGTGGGACGTTCAAACATCAAACCAAGGAAAATTCAAAGAATGTCACATCTGAAAATTCACACAACAATGAGCAATAATTGATGAGATGTTACGTACCGTAGGGCTGGAATTTTCCATCCTTGCCAAGTAAATAAGAACCAAAACAGGAGATTCTTGAGAGTGCCTTCCTTTCTCTGAGAGAAAGTGTGAGGTTCTAGTGCCTTGGGTTTACTCTCAAAGGTCTACGTCTCACTTCATGTGAGCACTGTGGTATCGGTTTTTGCTTGTGAGTTCGTAATGGAAGCAGAAGACTTAGCATCGCAATGGGAGAAGCTACATCTTTCTGAGGAGGAAAGCTCTTTCTTTCATGTTAACCCAGAAACCTATACTGAGGAAGATGCACGGGGCAAAAACTGTCTGGTGGGGAAGGCCTTAACTGAGAAGAGTGTTAACAGCGAGGGATTTAGGGTCACAATGTCTCAAATATGGAAGTTGGAGGGGTGGGTTATTTTCAAGGAGTTGGGAGAACAATGCTTTCTGATAGAATTCCAAAAGCTGATAGATAAAGAGAGAGTCTTGAGTGGACGTCCATGGTTTTTTGATAGACACCTTCTAACCATGATGGAAGTGGATGAAACAATATCCATTCATGCATTACAGTTTCGGTTTGAACCCTTTTGGGTGCAGTTGCATAACCTGCCGTTAGCAACCATGACAGAAGAGTTTGGTCAGCAGTTTACAGAAGCAATTGGTCATGTTATCGGACTTGAAGCCGAGGCTGATGGGCGAGCTTGGGGGAGGTGCCTCAGAGTAAGGGTAGTGGTGGATCTCCATCAACCTCTTCTGAGAGGGAAATGGCTGATGCTAGGTGAAAAACAACACTGGATTCCCTTTAAATACGAACATTTACAGAGCTTTTGTTTCAAGTGTGGGGTGCTATTTAACAAAGGAAGGAATTGCACAAGGCTGAGAACTGAGCAACAAGGAGATGAACAAGCTTCATACCAGTTTGGCCCCTGGTTACTAGGGCAACCCAGAAACACAAACATTTTTTACAGGCGTAGGTACGGTGGTGGTGGAGGTGGAAACAGCCGCAAGGGTGAACAACAAGGAGACAGGGATCGTGTTGAACGAGAAGAACCAAGGTGCAAGGGCAAAGCTCTCAAAGTGGAAGTTTTGGCGGGAAAGCAGGACACGTCCCTAGCGGAAAATGAGGAAGAAAAGAAGCAAGGGGTCCAATCCCAACCACCAGCAGAAGAAGCAACAGTAGGAGTTGATCCTGTCCAGGGTGGCTACCTTGGGAACCAGTTACAAGATCAGATGGAAGATCATCTCACTGAAGGCTTGCAGTCAACAGATGTGCATGTGTCCTCTTTTGGGTCTGACACACCAAAAGAGGACTTTATGTGCAAAGAAGGAAAATGGCCCCCCACCTATGATCATGGAAAGTGGGAAGGTTTAAAAAGGAAGTGAGTGGCACCTACTAGGAGAGCTGATGTTCCTAGGCAGCAGGTTTCGGGACAAGGTATGGGGTCATGCAAGTTGGCTAGTGCAAATGATCATGTGAAGCCTGGTAGGGTTGACTTGGTAAGCACTGTCAGAAGGTGGAAAAGAAAGGCTCGAGAAAGAGCCATCCATGAGGAAGGCAATGGTGATACCCCTGTGGCTGATACCCCTAACAGGCCAGCCAGAGTTTTCTACCAGAGGGGATGCAAGAGAAGGAAGACCCATAGCAACTCGGTCTCAAAAAAGAGTAAGGGAGTTGTTGGCACAAATGAAGACTTACTGGTTCAGGCAGAGGCTGGTCTCCAGCCCTGCCAAAATCAATGAGTATTTTGGTGTGGAACTGCCAAGGGCTTGGGAACCCTCATTCAGTTTGTGTCCTTAGGAATTTATCTAAGGAAAAGTGCCCCTTGTTAGTTTTCCTTGTGGAAACTAAAAGCAGAACTAAAATAATGGAAGGGATCAGGAGAACTTTAATGATGGATGGTTGCTTTGCAGTTGATTGTGTGGGACTAAGTGGTGGTATTGCTCTCTTATGGAAAGATAAATGGAATGTCAAAGTGATTAATTACACTAGATGGCATATCAGTGCACTGATTCAGGAAGATGACTGTGGACCAACATGGCAATTTACTGGTTTTTATGGTCACCCAAATACTGGAAAAAGGAGAGGCAGTTGGCAACTTTTGAAGATGATCAAACCTCCCAGGCCCATGGCCTGGCTGTGCTCTGGAGACTTCAATGAGATCCTTCACCAAAAGGAGAAAATGGGAGGAGCAAGCAAACCCTATAAACAAATTGAGGAGTTTAGGCAAGCAGTTGACTTTTGTGGCCTTAATGACATTCACTCTCAGGGACTAAGCTTTACATGGTCTAATAATAGGGCTGGCAGAGAATTCACAAAGGAAAAGATTGATAGAGCATTGGGAAATAAGGAATGATGTAGTTGTTTTTACTCGATTCTATTCCTGGAGTTTGATGTATTTGACACTTATGATTAATGAGATCAGTTCTTTCATTAAAAAAAAAAAAAAAAACAGGAGATTCTTAAAGTCCTTTGTAAAACAAGATTAGTAGATTTACTCATATGTTTAGAACCAAGAGGCTAGTTTCCTAAGAACTATCCATCTCCCCCTGTTTTGTGTCATTATTGACTTTGTAACCCATAAAAGTGTTTAACATGATTGGTATGTGCTTAAAATCCTTGTTTTCACCGAAAAAATCAATGCTTTCGACGAACCCCCTGAAATGGGTTTGAATCAGAAAAATCAAGATATGATTATTACACAAAGATAAAAATATAGAAACCCTTTTTTTCATATTTTTAGTAAGACCCAAAAATTTTATATGGAATTAGAAGACGATTTTCATATTTTTAAAAGATTTTAAGAAGTTTTTAAACCTTTTAGGATCAATATTATTTTTTTTCAAATTTTATTTAAATTTAAATAATAATGATTATATTGTTTTGGGAGGTTATGGTGGCCATGTCCCCCTCTGGTGGAACGTTCAAACTTCAAACCATGGAAAATTCAAAGAACGTCACATCTGCAAATTTTCCAAGGAAAGGGAATTAGTTGACCAATAATTGTAAGTTTAGTCCAGCGTGTTTGCTGAGATGATATGATTGGTGTTTTTCATGTTCTTTTATAAGGGAGTGTTCTTGTGTCATTTTTCAGGAATGGGACTGTGATTAGAATTTTATTTATTTAATTATTTTGATAAGTGGAATTGTTGATAGGAAAAGTTAAATTCAATGGATAGCAACTCCTATTGGGATTCTAGATAGCTTCATTTTTTCCACAACCACTCATGCAAGCGGTCAAGCATTCTGCTGATCTGCGATCCCTTTGGTCAATGGAGAATGCTTTCCACATGAACCCTCCATCAAATGGGTTGCAATCAGAAAAATCAACATATATATGATTATTACACAAAGATAATATACAATAAGGTATGGGAAAGACTGGTCCGACAGTCTCATCTCTCATCTTCTCTCTTTCGCAATTTAGAAGGTTAGGAAAACTCATGCCACTATGCGAAGAAAAAGTCTTCTTGTAAGCGAGTTCGCGCACCAAATCGCGTACCAATACTGACATACAAGGTATCCATTTAATGAAACGGTGTGAATTGAAGATGAAATGATTTTCGTGAGACAATAAACCTTTCTTCTCTCAAAATTTTTATTTTTTTATTTTTATTTTCAATAAAAAAAACCATGTTAGCATCGGTATGCAATTTAGTATGTCAAACCGCTTGTACCTAGTAGGGCTCCTCCGTGAATATCTTCCACCAATATTGTGATTTTCGTCTATTCCGGAAAGGAACATAGCGAATGCTCAAAGTTTCAATATAACAAAAAATTAATATAAAAATATATAGTAAATCACTGAAATAGAAGACACTTGAACACAAAGTTAACCATTCAGAATGAGAAAGAAAATAAGTTCCGATTAGCAGCCTCGCATTTTCGGCAAACTTTATGATTTTTTTCTGCATCTTAAGGTATTTTTATTGGAAAAGTCCCTTTTGATTTCTGCAAGCATTTTCGGCAAAACAGCTTTCAAAATTAAGACGTGATAACATTACTACTTAATAACAATTTGTTTACAATTATGTAATAAAATAATATTATTTTAAATTTTATTCTGATTTTTACTTTTGATTTGATGGATTTAAATCTAATAAAAAAATATTATTATATTTAAAGTTGTATATAAATTGTGAATCACTACTCTTCAAAATTCTCGGTACTTCTTCCAAAAACACCTCTGACATGAGTTCAGGTTTTTTGGCTTCCAAAAGTATTCTTGACATGAGTTCAGAGTCTTCGGACTTTTTTACTTCACCCTAACATGGTCGGGGCCACCTCAGGTGTACCTGGGGCTAACACACCGAAAGTCGTTTTCTAGAGTTTTTCTTTTTATAAATTTCAACACAAAACTAATTTAAAAAAAAATATTCAAAATTCTATGGTATACATAAACCGACCGAGCTGGCCATCACCGATGCAAACCGGCCGCAGAGTCTAGAACTAGCCAAAATCAGCCAACGGTAGGAAAATGTTAAAACCGACATTAGCCGATTCAATCCCAATGTGAACTTGGTTTAAACCACGGAACCGGTCAATAATATATATATATATATTTAAATTATTCGTGCATAAAACGGCAGCGTCGTTTTACAACAAAGGTTTAGAAAACAATTATATGAAACAGTACAGTTTCGATCTAAGGTTTAATAACTCCACCCCCTCCCCTCCCTCTTCTTCTTCCGGATGCTTCTTCAGTTCACTCACACACAACCTTGCAGCCCACCGCTCCCCTCCTCATTCATGGCATTCACATAGCTCGTTAAACCCCCACACATCTCTCACTCTGAGCTCTCATGTCCCTCATCTCCCCGAGCTCTCTCATCTCTCCCCTCTCAAACTTCTCTCATATCTCTTTGTTTCAACTTCCCTCTTCCCTTTCAAGTTTCCTCATTTCTACTGGTGACTATCGTTTTTGAAATTGTTAATTTTCACATTTTGATTTGTGAATTTGTGATCTAGACTTTTTTTTTTTTCTTTTTAGTGTTTTAATTTGTAGCAAGCTCGTTTTTGATGTTTTCTTCATGTTTGATAATTATTTTTCATATTATTTATTGATTTGGAATGGGTCTGCCAGGTTTCCCCTCTACATCGGTCGGTGTCAGCCTGTCTTTCCTATGTAAAATCACCAGTCGATCAGTTTCAGTTTTGGGCAAAAATCGAACTGACCGGCTCGATTTTCAGCCCTACAAAATTCTCTCTCCTTTTACAAAACTTATCAATATTATATCTATGAAAGTTCTCAAATATTCTCATTTTTTTTTTCTCAAAATCAAGTAAACCAAACGTGACAAAACCCTTCCAAATTATGAGGAAAATGTAATATTACATACGAAAAACCTAATCTGCAGTCTATTTGTTTATTCTTAAAGAATCTTAAAGAATCGCAAGTTCCCAACAACCAACAACAGGAAAGAGAGACATCCAAAGTACGTAATGGGTGATGCTACACCTACAAACAGTTCTATCAATTTTTTCTACCAAATGGTGTAATTTTATTTTTCTTTTTTTCAAACATTTTTTAAAAATAAAAAATCATAAAATCATTAAAAAACACTTCTTTAATAATGAAATAAAAAATAAAAGAGAATTATGTACAATATCGGTACAAAATGTCGGTGTATCTGCCATTTCTTGTAATTTAATGGAAAGAATGGCAAACATTTATTGCTGATGAAATTAGGACAATTTTTATTGACTTGACTTGACTCGAGTTGATTTGAAGAGGAAAAAAACAAAGACTTGACTTGGATTAACCTAACATTTGAGATAGGATGTTAACCTTAGTTTTATAATCCATCTCATGCCACGTAGATTCTTGGACTATGTTTCAATGAGCCTATCCAATCCTAAGAGTTCTACTACGAGTTCTGCTACTTACAATCCTCCTAATTTAGTCCCCGCATTCTTGTCAATATCAACTTATGTCAATGACCAATTCCCCTGCCCCCCACCCTCCCCCCCGGGCGCTCTCAATTTTACCAGAAACCTCTTGCTGAATGATTTGCTATTGCCACCAAAATCGATTCAACTTTTTGCCCCACACCAAATTTCATCTCTCTACCATTCGACTTCCCTCTGCAGTTCTGTCCACCGGCATCGATTCAAATTTCTAACAAGCTCTAACCCACACGCCACCTACCTGCTGCACCGCTCACCTTGTCCCCCACTCATAACTTTTTATCCCCCCACTCATAACTCATTGTCCCCCGCTCCTAATGTGGCCTGGTGGTTGGGCTCGGCATTGACTTCTTTATTTTTTCCCCCTCACAGTACCCCGAGATTCTTAAGGGCAGATAAGGACCTTGAGAATATTTAGAGGTAAAAATGTAGCCGATTTGGTCTGCCCGGATACGTAGGGAAGTAAATTATGGAGGGCGGTCCACATTGATTTGTTCCTCTAGCGCAAACATTAAATATTTCCAAACTTAGGTTTGAGATATGAGCTCGATTACGTAGTGTGCGGGTAGGCAGCTTGTGCAAGTCTAGGGCGGGAGATGGGCTCGACCGCGTAGAGTGCAAGCGTGTGGCTTATCTAAGGTGGGAGATGGGCTCGACCGCGTAGAGTGTGAGCACGAAACTTGGCTAAGGAGGGAGATGGACTCGACCGCGTATGGTGCTAGCGCAAAGCTCGAATGTTTGTTGCTATTTGTGATGTGTATGTTCATTTGATGCCTATATTTTGTTGTTAGTGTTGGAGTTTGTGTGAAGTAACCCACGCAAAGTGGTTAAAGGGCCCACTGACCTCTTGGGTCCACCTTAGGCGGTTGTCGAGCCCGTCGGCCCGTTCTCGAAGGTAACTCACGCAAGGCGGTTGTGGAGCTAGCAGGCCCGTTAACTCCGTAGACTCGTTCCCGAAGGTAACCCATTGGCAGTCGTTATGGCTCGAGCGTGGCACTCGGCAGCAAGTCAAGGGACCTGTCTTCTTGCTAGTGTAGGGACTTGGCATTGTTGGACAGGTGGTCGGCGGCAAGTCCAGGGACTTGGCCTTTCCCTGCAGTGAGTCAAGGGACCCATTTTCTTGGGAGTGGAGGGACTCGACATTGTTGGAACGGGGTGTCAGCGGCTAGTCTAGGGACTTGGCCTTACCCCGCAACGAGTCAAGGGACCAGTCTTCTTGTGAGTGTAGGGACTTAGCTTTGTTGGACGGGGGGTCGGCGGCAAGTCCAGGGACTTGGCCTTACCCTGCAGTGACTCAAGGGACCCATTCTCTTGCGAGTGTAGGGACTTGGCTTTGTTGGACGGGGGAAGGCAGCAAGTCCAGAGACTTGACCTTACCCCGTAGCGAGTCAAGGGACCCGTCTTCTTACTAGTGTAAGGACTCGATTTTGTTGGACAGGGGGTCGGCGGCTAGTCCAGGGACTTAGCTCTACCCCGTGGCATGTCTAGGGACCTGACTCCATTGAACGGAGGCACTCGTCAGTGCCAAATCGCTTTGTTGGAGAGTGGGGCCACATGACCAGTGTTTCCGCACTACAGAAGTAATTTCGTTCGTAGAAATAAATTCACCAAATTTTGAGAGACAATACCGGGAAGTATTAGTCGTTGTGGTCGATCTTTTTGTTTGACTAAAAAATTGTTCGCTGTTGAAGGTGATTCCCACGCAGGTGCGCTCCAACTAGGTGGGCTCGAGCAAACGTATCCCGAGCAACGAGTCTTGTGCCAAGCAGATAAATCCCGAAAGGAGAGTCCTATCTCGAGTTGGACAGTGACTTTCCCGAGCGATGTTCTTCTCGAGCTAAGTGAATCAGGGTCAGAGGAGGTTCCGAGCAAATCATTTGGTGCTGACTAGGTAAATCTCGTTCTATGTGAGGTGTTGTCCCGAGCTGGTGAGGTGCCGAGCAGATCATTTGGTGCGGAGCAGGTGGTTGCCGAGTTAGTGAGGTGCTGAACAGGTTGTGTCCGACCTAGTGAGGTGCCGAATAGGTTTTCTTTGAGCTGGTGACCATTGGGAAGGTGATTCTCAAACTGAGTTGCTCTCGTGCAAGTGGTCTTCTGAGCGGGTGGTTGCGATGGTGACTCTCGGGGAAGTTGCTTCCGTGCAGGTGGGCTGCCGAACTAAGGGATAGGGTCCGTGTTGAGGAGATGCTGTGTGGTGCTCCCGAGCCCTGAGTTGAGTTCCCGATCATATTTTCAAGCGGAACAAATCCCAGGCTGAAGGGGTGTCGAGCTAGTGGGTTGAGGAGGTCGCTCCTAAACAAAGTGTGGGACTGTCTGAGTGGAGATTTCCCCGAGCTGATCAAGACATGTCTCGAGCCGAGCAGGTCTCGGTCGGATGAACCCCGACTAGAGGTATGCAGACGAGTCCCGTGCCGTGATATCTGGACCGCGCAAGGACCTCCTTGAGTTGTGTTTTCTGTTTTGCGTTTCCCAAGTGGAGGTAGAGGGGACTTTCCCGAGTGGAGGATGTCAAGCAGAGGAGGTGGTTTTCTGAGTTGGTGGTCTCCCAGCTGGTGGTCCTGGGCAACCATTGTATGTGTCCGAGCTGCATGGGGCTATATGGGTCACGGGGTGGCTACCCGCCGCCTATTGGCCAGGGTGCCAGGACAGCGGAGCACGCCACCAGCGACTAAGATCGTAGATAGGTGCATGGCAATGGCCCGGCCAGCACGTGGGTGCCCTGATAGGTGGAGCCTAGGTGCACGGCGTTGGGAGCCTACTACTCGCTGCGATGCCAGGAGTTCACGTCTCCCGTCGACTGGGGATGCTCAAACTTGGACAAAAATTGCACAATGGTGGCTTCACAATCTTTCATGGTCTCTCAATCCTTACTGTACAATGGTGGCTTCGGATACATTTACTGGATGAAAATCGGTCGCATGAACTCCTTATTCTCAGGTTGGAGGAGAGGTCAAAGAGGAAGAAGGACAACTCCAGAAGGAGAAGAAGAATAACCAAAGAAGGAGAAGAGAGAGCCTGTCGCGGGTCATCTGTTTGAAGGCCTTTTATCCACCCATGTTGCGGCTGTCCGTCGGTAATGATGGGACTGGTCCCATGCGTGTGTCAACCCGTTTTCTCCGTAATTTCCTCTGACCGGCTCTAACTCACATGCCACCTGCCTGCTGCACCTCCCACCTTGTCCCCCACTCATAACTCCTTGTCCCCCCACTCCTAATGTGGCCTGGTGGCTAGGCCCGACATTGACTTCTTTATTTTTCCCCCTCACAGTACCCGGCGATTCTTAAGGGCAGTTAAGGACCTTGAGAATCTTTAGAGGTAAAAATAAAGTCGACTTGGTCTACCCGAATACGTAGGGAAGTAAATTCTGAAGGCCGGTCCCCGTTCATTTGTTCCTCTGGCGCAAATAGTAAATATTTTCAAACTCAGGTTTCAGATATGAGCTTGATTACGTAGTGTGCGAGTAGGCAACTTGTGCGAGTCTAGGGCAGGAGATGTGGTCAACTGCGTAGAGTGCGAGTGCGTGGCTCATCTAAGGCGGGAGATGGGCTCGACCGCGTAGAGTTTGAGCACGAAGCTTGCCTAAGGCAGGAGATGGGCTCAACCGCGTAGAGTTTGAGCGTGAAGCTTGCCTAAGGCGGGAGATGTACTCGACCGCATAAAGTACGAGTGCGTGGCTTGTCTAAGGTGAGAGATGAACTCAACCGCATATGGTGCGAGCACGGAGCTAGGATGTTTGTTGCTATTCGTAAAGTGTATGTTCTTTTGATGCCTATATTTTGTTGTTAGTGTTGGAGTTTGTGTGAAGTAACCCACGCAAAGTGGTTAAAGGGCCCACTGACCTCTTGGGTCCACCTTAGGCGGTTGTCGAGCCCGTCGGCCCGTTCTCGAAGGTAACTCACGCAAGGCGGTTGTGGAGCTAGCAGGCCCGTTAACTCCGTAGACTCGTTCCCGAAGGTAACCCATTGGCAGTCGTTATGGCTCGAGCGTGGCACTCGGCAGCAAGTCAAGGGACCTGTCTTCTTGCTAGTGTAGGGACTTGGCATTGTTGGACAGGTGGTCGGCGGCAAGTCCAGGGACTTGGCCTTTCCCTGCAGTGAGTCAAGGGACCCATTTTCTTGGGAGTGGAGGGACTCGACATTGTTGGAACGGGGTGTCAGCGGCTAGTCTAGGGACTTGGCCTTACCCCGCAACGAGTCAAGGGACCAGTCTTCTTGTGAGTGTAGGGACTTAGCTTTGTTGGACGGGGGGTCGGCGGCAAGTCCAGGGACTTGGCCTTACCCTGCAGTGACTCAAGGGACCCATTCTCTTGCGAGTGTAGGGACTTGGCTTTGTTGGACGGGGGAAGGCAGCAAGTCCAGAGACTTGACCTTACCCCGCAGCGAGTCAAGGGACCCGTCTTCTTACTAGTGTAAGGACTCGATTTTGTTGGACAGGGGGTCGGCGGCTAGTCCAGGGACTTAGCTCTACCCCGTGGCATGTCTAGGGACCTGACTCCATTGAACGGAGGCACTCGTCAGTGCCAAATCGCTTTGTTGGAGAGTGGGGCCACATGACCAGTGTTTCCGCACTACAGAAGTAATTTCGTTCGTAGAAATAAATTCACCAAATTTTGAGAGACAACACCGGGAAGTATTAGTCGTTGTGGTCGATCTTTTTGTTTGACTAAAAAATTGTTCGCTGTTGAAGGTGATTCCCACGCAGGTGCGCTCCAACTAGGTGGGCTCGAGCAAACGTATCCCGAGCAACGAGTCTTGTGCCAAGCAGATAAATCCCGAAAGGAGAGTCCTATCTCGAGTTGGACAGTGACTTTCCCGAGCGATGTTCTTCTCGAGCTAAGTGAATCAGGGTCAGAGGAGGTTCCGAGCAATCATTTGGTGCTGACTAGGTAAATCTCGTTCTATGTGAGGTGTTGTCCCGAGCTGGTGAGGTGCCGAGCAGATCATTTGGTGCGGAGCAGGTGGTTGCCGAGTTAGTGAGGTGCTGAACAGGTTGTGTCCGACCTAGTGAGGTGCCGAATAGGTTTTCTTTGAGCTGGTGACCATTGGGAAGGTGATTCTCAAACTGAGTTGCTCTCGTGCAAGTGGTCTTCTGAGCGGGTGGTTGCGATGGTGACTCTCGGGGGAAGTTGCTTCCGTGCAGGTGGGCTGCCGAACTAAGGGATAGGGTCCGTGTTGAGGAGATGCTGTGTGGTGCTCCCGAGCCCTGAGTTGAGTTCCCGATCATATTTTCAAGCGGAACAAATCCCAGGCTGAAGGGGTGTCGAGCTAGTGGGTTGAGGAGGTCGCTCCTAAACAAAGTGTGGGACTGTCTGAGTGGAGATTTCCCCGAGCTGATCAAGACATGTCTCGAGCCGAGTAGGTCTCGGTCGGATGAACCCCGACTAGAGGTATGCAGACGAGTCCCGTGCCGTGATATCTGGACCGCGCAAGGACCTCCTTGAGTTGTGTTTTCTGTTTTGCGTTTCCCAAGTGGAGGTAGAGGGGACTTTCCCGAGTGGAGGATGTCAAGCAGAGGAGGTGGTTTTCTGAGTTGGTGGTCTCCCAGCTGGTGGTCCTGGGCAACCATTGTATGTGTCCGAGCTGCATGGGGCTATATGGGTCACGGGGTGGCTACCCGCCGCCTATTGGCCAGGGTGCCAGGACAGCGGAGCACGCCACCAGCGACTAAGATCGTAGATAGGTGCATGGCAATGGCCCGGCCAGCACGTGGGTGCCCTGATAGGTGGAGCCTAGGTGCACGGCGTTGGGAGCCTACTACTCGCTGCGATGCCAGGAGTTCACGTCTCCCGTCGACTGGGGATGCTCAAACTTGGACAAAAATTGCACAATGGTGGCTTCACAATCTTTCATGGTCTCTCAATCCTTACTGTACAATGGTGGCTTCGGATACATTTACTGGATGAAAATCGGTCGCATGAACTCCTTATTCTCAGGTTGGAGGAGAGGTCAAAGAGGAAGAAGGACAACTCCAGAAGGAGAAGAAGAATAACCAAAGAAGGAGAAGAGAGAGCCTGTCGCGGGTCATCTGTTTGAAGGCCTTTTATCCACCCATGTTGCGGCTGTCCGTCGGTAATGATGGGACTGGTCCCATGCGTGTGTCAACCCGTTTTCTCCGTAATTTCCTCTGACCGGCTCTAACTCACATGCCACCTGCCTGCTGCACCTCCCACCTTGTCCCCCACTCATAACTCCTTGTCCCCCCACTCCTAATGTGGCCTGGTGGCTAGGCCCGACATTGACTTCTTTATTTTTCCCCCTCACAGTACCCGGCGATTCTTAAGGGCAGTTAAGGACCTTGAGAATCTTTAGAGGTAAAAATAAAGTCGACTTGGTCTACCCGAATACGTAGGGAAGTAAATTCTGAAGGCCGGTCCCCGTTCATTTGTTCCTCTGGCGCAAATAGTAAATATTTTCAAACTCAGGTTTCAGATATGAGCTTGATTACGTAGTGTGCGAGTAGGCAACTTGTGCGAGTCTAGGGCAGGAGATGTGGTCAACTGCGTAGAGTGCGAGTGCGTGGCTCATCTAAGGCGGGAGATGGGCTCGACCGCGTAGAGTTTGAGCACGAAGCTTGCCTAAGGCAGGAGATGGGCTCAACCGCGTAGAGTTTGAGCGTGAAGCTTGCCTAAGGCGGGAGATGTACTCGACCGCATAAAGTACGAGTGCGTGGCTTGTCTAAGGTGAGAGATGAACTCAACCGCATATGGTGCGAGCACGGAGCTAGGATGTTTGTTGCTATTCGTAAAGTGTATGTTCTTTTGATGCCTGTGTTTAGTTGTTAGTGTTGGAGTTTGTGTGAAGTAACCCATGCAAAGTGGTTAGAGGGCCTGTCGATCTCCTAGGTCCACCTTAGGTGGTTGTCATGCCCGTCGGCCCGTTCCCGAAGGTTACCCGTGCAAGCTAGTTGTGGAGCTAGAAGGCCCGTTAACTCTGTAGGCTCGTTCCTAAAGGTAACCCACTGGCAGTGGTTATGGCTCGAGCGTGGCACTCGGCGGTGAGTCAAGGGACCCATCTTCTTGCAAGTGTAGGGACTCGGATTTGTTGGATAAGGGGTCGGCGGCAAGTCCAGGGACTTGGCCTTACCCCGCAGCTAGTCAAGGGACCCATCTTCTTGCAAGTGTAGGGACTCGGATTTGTTGGATGAGGGGTCGGCAGCAAGTCCAGGGACTTGGCCTTACCCCGCAGCTAGTCAAGGGACCCATCTTCTTGCTAGTGTAGAGACTCAACTATGTTGGACAGGGGGTCGGCAGCAAGTCCAGGGACTTGGCCATGGACTCAGCTTTGTTGGACGGGGGGTCAGCTACAAGTCCAGGGACTTGGCCTTACCCCGCAACGAGTCAAGGGACCAGTCTTCTTGCGAGTGTAGGGACTCGGCTTTGCTGTTGGAGGTGATTCCCACGAAGGTACGCTACGATGAGGTGGGCCTGAGCAGACATATCCCAAGCAACGAGTCCCGTGCCAAGCAGATAAATCTCGAGCCGAGAGTCCTATCTCGAGTTGGACTGTGGGGAGGCCTTTGAGCTGACGAGGTGTGTCCTGCGATGTTCTTCCTAAGCTAAGTGAGTCTGGGTCAGAGGAGGTGTCGAGCAAATCATTTAGTGCTGACTAGGTAACTCTCGTTCTAAGTGAGGTGTTGTCCCGAGCTGGTGAGGTGCCGAACAGATCATTTGGTGCGAAGCAGGTGGTTGCCGAGCTGTTGAGGTGTTGAACAGGTTGTCTCCGAGCTGGTGAGGTGCCGAATAGGTTGTCTCTGAGCTGGTGACTGTTAGGTAGGTGATTCCCGAACTGAGTTGCTCTCGTGCAAGTGGTCTTTCGAGTGGGTGGCTACGATGGTGACTCCTGGGTGAAGTTGCTACCGTGTAGGTGGGCTGCTGAACTAAGGGGTAGGGTCCGTGCTGAGGAGATGCGGTGTGGTGCTCCCGAGCCCTGAGCTAAGTTCCCGATCCTATTTTCGAGCTGAACAAATCCCGCCCTGGGGGGGTGTCGAGTTGGTGGGCTGAGGAGGTAGCTCCTGAACAGAGTGTGGGACTGTCCGAGCAGAGATTTCCCGAGCTGATGATGACATGTCTCGAGCAGAGGAGGTCTCGGTCGGATGAACCCCGAGTAGAGGTATGCAGACGAGTCCCGTGCCGTGATTCCTGGGCCACGCAAGGACCTCCCCGAGTTGTGCTTTCTTTTTCGCGTTTCCCAAATGGAGGTAGAGGGGACTTTCCCGAGCAGAAGAGGCTGAGCAGAGGAGGTGGTTTTCCGAGTTGGTGGTCTTGGGCGACCGCTGTATGTGTCCGAGTTGCATGGGGCTGTATGGGCCCAGGGGTGGCTGTCCACCGCCTATTGGCCAGGGTGCCAGGATGGCGGATAACACCACCAGCAACTGAGATAGTCGAGAGGTGCATGGCAGTGGCCCGGCCAGCACATGGGCACCCTGAGAGGTGGAGCCTTGAGTGCACGACATTGAGAGCCTGCTGCTCCCTGCGATGCATGGAGCTCACGTCTCTCGTCAATTGGGGATGCTTGAACCGGGACAGAAACCGCCAAACCTGGGCTGTGGGTTGGGACCCTAAGTCGCTAATCGCAGCAAGCAAGGGGCGACGCCATGCTCGGCATGCCCCTTGCTTTAAGGGGAGTTTCCGATCGGGGATAGAAACTCCCAGCGGCCCAAGTAGTGGCAGTCGGAGAGTTAGAAGCACTCACAGTGGCCACCATGAGCCACTCAAAGGAGTGGGGCAATGTTTAGACGTTGCCCTGCTGTGCAAGATGTGCATGGCCTACACGTCCGGTGACCTCCGCCGACGCGACAGAGAATGCCTGCGGCCCAGAGTGCGCGCTAGCGATGCCATCGTGTGGGCTCAGACTGTCCACACAAGCATGGACGTGCTGGTGCACGTCTGTTTGCCATGCATGGTTACGTGTGTGGCACTGTGCAAGTGCATAGTGCGGTGTGTGACACCTGTGCATGTAGTTCACTGTGCACTTATGTGCATAGTAATTGCCTGCTATTACATGTGCCCCGAGCCTAAACTACACTCCCCAGATCAGGAAGTTGAGTGGCTCAGGCATTTAAACTGCAAGCGCCATGTGCAGGCCCGTAGGGGTGAGCTCCAGTTTTGCCATGGCGTTGTTTAATAAAAATGAGAGTAGAGCAGCTAGGTGTACTTATCTGGAGTGAGCTTCGCTTCTTATTTGGAGATTATTCAGTGCACCGAAAAATCATCCTTCTCCCACCTCCGGCTTAGAAAGTGATCAGATCCCACAGACGACACCACTGTTGATCTTGTAAAAATCACACAGTAGCCCGAAAGGGGAGAAAGAGTCATTCCCGGCCCACTGGGGTGACTAGGCCTTGTTCAGTGTTGTTTGGAGCCCCCGGCAGTGTTCCGGTGCAATTGAATGGTGGTAATGCATACGTCTATAGTAGTGAATGGAAAACATAAGTGCAGAGAAATAAAAGAGATGAATACATGGATTTATGTGGTTCGGCATAATGCCTACATCGACGGGCGTTTGGGGAGGAGAAATCCACTATTATATTATTGTTTACAGTCTTTCATGATCTCTCATTCCTTACTGTATAATGGTGGCTTCGGATACATTTACTAAAGTAAAATTGGTCGCAGGAACTCCTTGTTCTTAGGTTTGAGGAGAGGTCGAAGAGGAAGAATGAGAACTCTAGAAGGAGAAGAAGAAGAAGAGCCGAAGAAGGAGAAGAGAGAGCCTGCTGCGGGTCATCTGGCTAAAGGCCTTCTATCCACCCCCTGTTGCATGTGTCAGCCCTTTTTTCCGTAATTTCCTCTGATCGCCTCTAACCCACATGTCACCTGCCTGTTGCACCTCCCACCTTGTCCCCCATTCAAATCTTTTGCCCCCCACTCATAACTCATTGTCCCCCCCCCTCATAATTCCTTGTCCCCCCACTTAATGTGGCCTGGTGGCTGGGCCCGGCATTAACTTCTTTATTTTCCCCCCTCATAGATCGATAAAGCAGGAACTGTGGCAAAGTTTTGATTCTCCTAGTGACACACTTCTACCAAAAATGAAGCTAGGAATTAACAAAAAATCTGGCTAAATTAGAACAGGGAATCCATTAATTTTCTTGCTGGATTCCAAGTTTCCACAAGTGTCGTGCAATAGTTCTGCCCCTTCCTTAAGAGTTGGTTATGTTGAACAAAAGCTTCCCCGAGCCCTCAGGACAAGTTTGTGTACAACATGGGTTTGATTTCTACAGATGGATTCGCAGTTTAGGTCTTAGGGGAAGGAGCTTGAACAATGAAAGGTGTAGTCCAATGAAACGACACGTTTTACTACTATACCTTTTTCCACTTAAATGAACATAGCGTTTCACATATTACGTGGCTCACCAACGTCAAGCGTGCACTAGGTCTCCCCTATGTGAGGACTAGATAAAGATATCCTCCAATCCTAATACATCCATATGCACCTCATGAATGAAGATACCAAATGACGTTTCCTTTACGAACAATCCTAAATGAAAAAGTGGGGGGAAAGAGTAATTCCAAGCTAAACCAACTTCAAGTCCTACATCATGTCTGAATAGGTTCAAAATATGAAAAAATTTTAAAGGCATGTTTGGGAACATAATTGTTCTCAGATATTCTCAAACTATTTCATTATTATTCACAAACAATTTATTACTATTCACAAATTATTTCATTACTATTCATAAATATTATGAGATACTCTTAACATCCAAACTAAAGCAAGACCTACATCCACTCCAAGCCTTTGTTTTAAAATTTTGATTATAGAAGTTCACTTCCATATTAGGTATGAAATTATACCAAATCCTGGACCCTTTTGCCTTCTCCACTAAGGAAAATATGAGAGATTTTGTTTAGATTCATTTATAGAAGTCCAAGACAACCTATGAATGGCATCAAAGCGTTTGATATCGCGTAATATTGACATAATAGAGTTGGAATATTAGGTTGAAAGATTTTTTTTATATCCTTCTACATACAAGGTAATGTGGAAGATATACCATCCGTTTTGCTCTCATGATAGGATTTAATTTGTTGGATTCAAATTTTTAAATCTTTCCTATAAATGAAATCTTGTCATATTATGAATGTAGGACATGTCATTCACATGGACTTGCAAATAAAAATTTTATTTTTGTTCAAAAGCTTGTTCTAACTAATTTTGTTTAGTCTCTCATGTATGCTTGACTTAGCTACGCTTATTGCCTTTCTTTTAAAAAAGTCTTCAATTATTTATAAAAGATTACTTACTTTGATTACAAGTTCCTAAACCAATGCTCAGATATATAACAACAGATTGGGCCACTAGCCACCTATGGCTCAGAGTGGCTCGATCTGGCCACCCCATTCAACCACCACTAAAGAGAATGCAAACAATATGCTTTTCAATGTCTTATATATATATATATATATATATATATATATATATATCATTTTGGCATATTGGACTAGCAAGATAGCACAAAACATTTAAGTAATTAGTTGCAATCCAATCCTGAGAACTTTGGAATCACATAATTGGTATCATGTCTAGGTCACTAGTGAAGCAAAGGGAAGGTTCACAGAAAGCTTATGAGATCACTTGCCTACAACAAATAATGCCATATCCCCCGTTGTAATGCCCCATTCCCGGAGGTCCGGAGAGTTAGTTCCTATTACTCAAGAACGTCTCCAATAATCAATAATAAATAAACAGAAACTCTACAAATTACTTAACTTATTTATTCGATCCAAAAATCTGTGTCCCTCCACAGAACTACTAAACAAAAACCTCAATAGAATAAATAACATCTCCACAAAGACTCAAATTATTCATAACTTGACGTACCAAAATAACCGCTAAAGATAAAACTACTAAATATGATCCTCCAAAATACTTGTACCCTTAGCACTCATTCATCGATGGTCATCAGACTTTTCCAATACTTCTTACTCTTGTTCTCCAGCTGGACCATAAAAATATCTGAAAAATGTTATGGAGATAAGAGCTGAGTTATCAACAACTCAGTAAGTAGAGAGCATATGCTAGTATATAAACAAGAGCATTTTTACAGAGTTCAGAATGCAGAAACAAAACATTTCAGTTTCAATATGCAAATCTCAAAAATACATATTAGAAAATCAGAGTGACATTTCAGACATTTCATATTTAGAAACCAACTTTTCATTTTCAAAGACTCCTTTGGCACAACATAACTGAACATCTTCATCTTATCATATCATATCAGAGCATCATATCAGAATAGGGGCCATGTTTAACCCCCGTGGTAGGGTTGTGCATTATGCGGAAAGGCAAGCAGAACATAAATCATCATATTATCAAAGCGATTGCACTTAGAGCAGAGACCACTATTGTATCCTGTGGTAAGACCAGAGGTCATTATTATATCCTGTGACAGGGCCAAAGGTCACTATTGTATCCTGTGACAGGGGCAGAGGTCACTATTATATCCTGTAACAAGGCCAAAGGTCACTATTATATCCCGTGACAGGGCCACATATCAGAGCAAAACAGAATCAGAATCACCATATCTGAATCAGAATCAGAGTCAGAACAGAATCAGAAAGTCATGCCAAAGGTTTTTCAGATGCCACATCATATTAAAATAGAGTACTGAAATTCAAATCATTTCACATTTTCCAAAACAGATTCAGAATATCTTCACGTCACATGCAAATTTATCAAATTTTCATATTCGCTCATTTTTCTCAGTTCAATAACAGAATGCCAAAAATAAGCTCATGTCTACACCAGTCATGCCAGAAAAATACCTTATTCTTATATAGAATTTCATGAGTAATGCAGAACAAATAACTGAGGCTGTTTCAAATTTCTTTTCATAACAGCACATGCATATTTTCCAAAAATTAACCTCAATCCATTTTGTTTTTATGCAAAGTCTAGTATAGGAACCCCGCTTACCTAGACTTCTTACATTTTCAGAAATTTTCCTCAATAATGCCGAGCAAAAATTATTCGTCACCTATAAAATAATCACGAAAGTTTCGTAAATTTCCAGTCGGACACGTATTACGATATTTAAACCTGAAATGCTAACTAACATATCCTAAAAAAATCTAACATTCTCATAACCCTAAGATGTCAATAATTCTCGAATACATCGATTTTCACATAATTTCACTTACTAATCAATTAAATTCTAAAACTATTCACGGCCACCACTCAACTAATTTCTAACACCATAATATCATCACAATATAAAGAAAATTTTTATCCCAATCTGACTGAGGTCCTCCGTAAAAATAAACACATCTCAAATCTAAAATTCAAACCCTCATGCCTTGACTTATTACTCTGGGAGGTAAAAAATGTAATATCATGACCTAACCTTCCCTATCAAAACTATACGTAACATGCAACCATAACTTTCTAAAGGAAGAATCTTACCAGAAGGGAAACTGTACTACAGAGGCGTTGCACTCCAAGGGAGAGAGCTGCTCGAGACGGCGGACTAGGTGGTGGGGCGAAGATGCCGTCGAGCTAAAGTGCTGGGCACGGGAGAGAGTGAGTGAGAGCAGCGTGAACATGTTTGCGGCAGTTGGGCCAAGTTGCTTCCGGTGGAGGCTTGTGGTTGTGAAGGTCATGCAGGGGTTGATCAGGGGGTTGACAACGTGAAGGGCTAGGCTTCTAGAGAGGCGATGGCGTGGGGGAGAGGGGGGTTGTCCGTGGTGCAACTGCTCTGTTTTGGACTCCTAAAAACAGAGGCTCTCTAAGCTTGGACGTGGCCATGGCGTCTTGAGGGTCACGGTGGGTTACGGTGGTGGCAGCGAGGTTTGGGCAGGGTGGTCCCGTGCGAGGACGCATGCAGGATTGGGCTTTCGCGGAGTGGCTCTTGGTGGGTGGGTCTCTTGCCATGCGATCTGAGTGCTCGTGATGGAGTTTGACCTCTACTGACCGTGGGTGGTGCACTGCAGAAGTGGGCCGGAGGACGATGTAGTTGTGGACGACGGTGTGGAGAGGCAGCTATGCGTGGGTTGTTGCGGCAGAGTATGGGTCAACGGTGAGTGGACCGACGGCTTGTGGAGGTGCAGATGCGGTTTGGGGCTATTTCTATGGTGGAAAGAGGCGTGAAGTAGGAAGAAAATGGCAGTTACGTGAATGAGGTGATTCACTGAAAACAATAGGTTGCGGCTACTTCTTTTACAGGGGAGAAATACATGTATATATAGAGTTGATTGGAAAAACCCTAGATGAGAACAAAAAAAAAAAAAAAAAAAAGAAAGGGTAACCGTGCATGGCATGAAAAATGAAACATATCTGACGTGGAAACTGGTCCTGGCTTCATGGGCTCGGGTTTTGAGCGTTGATTGAGCTTTTTCTTCAAGTTTTGGGCTCCCGATTCAAGCTCTAAAGTAATCTAACTTGTCCTACCAATTTTTCCTTGGCCCATGAAAAGATTTTACCTAATTCAAAAGTATTAAATGATTCTAACCTAAATAGCAAGCCCAATAAAAATATATTCGACATCTATCAAAAATAAAAATTTGGGCCAATAGTCCATTCCAAAAAAAAAATGCTCATTAATCTCAAATGGGCTTTTCATTCGTATAAACCCAAAAATTTTAGAAAACAACTTGGTGCTGGACCTGGGTGTTACACCCATTCCCCAAATTTCATCATTACACAATATGAAAGATTGCACAAAAAATCATTGCTAAAACATCCAACAATATCACACAATAAAGTAGAAATAACAAGCAAAAGGACACAACGTAAGTCTCCCTCCTAAACCTATGCACAAATGTAGTATATTACTATGTTCATTTGAGAACGAGTAACAATTTATATTCTGCATTGCCCCCAAATGATACAAAAGGTGTACCGTTTCTAAGATGAGAGAGCCGCCTATGGTTGAAAGGGAAACATTATTAAGCCGCTCCAGATAAGCATGCACTTGGGTCAAGTCACCCTCCCCATGAGCCTTGAGTGACAGAAAGAGCAGCTCAGCAAGAACCAACCCTGGCAAAGCCATATCCATGTTTTGACACTCCAAGAAAATCCCCAAGCCCTTCACAAAGTGGCTCACAAAAAATCCAGGCTCTAAGTCCCTCTTCAAATCGTAGTTCCGTACAAATCTAGCGACTTGAACGCTCCTGCACTGGTCAATATCACATCCAGTAGCAGAGCCAGGTTGAGTCTTGCCTTGTGAGTGTACATCATCTGCATCCCCTCCACCAACACCACCATGGCAGAAGTCATTGTGATCTAGTTCGTTAAAAGTAGCGCATAGCTGGAGTATTCTTCTCAAAAGAAGACATCATTTTAATGATATAATCGTGAAAAAGAACGTAATGAATTGTGGAGGAAGCAAGTCAAGGGAATTGCAATCAATGAAGAAAAGAAATAACCCCAAAGGAACCTATCCAATTAACATACAAATGTAAAATGTCAACACATACAAAATCAAAAACAATAAACTCAATGTTGATGGGTGATAAGTATCAAGAAAGTAAGATGGGAGTGAGATGACAGTGTAGCATTTGGAATTCCAAATGATTATAAACTTAACACATAGATATGATTAACAAGCAACATCAAAGTGAAAAACAACCAAAGCATTCACAACTTAGTTACTCCACATAAATGTGCACTGAGGGTCGAATATACCAATACGAAACAACACTAGCAAAGATACCCAAAAGATGCAGCCTTTTTTGCCAATTACCACTTGGAAATGAAGAACCACTATTTTAGACAATACAGTAAATTTCATAGCCCTAATTCAAGATCACCACCAACTCCCAACCACAAATCTAAAATACAACATTCTAAGAAGCATTAATTTTTAAAAGTAACATTTGTCCTCATTAGAAGAGCTTGAAAATTGGCAATATATCAAAACCGATAAGCATGTCGAGTCAATTCTGGCAAAAAGCTGCCATACAGTATTGCCTTTCGACTAGAGCTACAAGTTCTTCAAGTTCATATGCTCGAATAGGCGGTGAAAAGAACTCTGCGGGAAGAACTGGAAAAGCTCTTCCTTGGTTAGTTTCAAATAGAAGCTTAGGACGGATAAGGGAAAATTTTTCTACCGGGTGGGCTCCACTATTTTTAAAGGGTTTGCATGTCTAGGCTTCTATGTAGCATTTCATGTAAGAAGGAGACAATAAATAAGTCAAATGCCCAAAAAATGTTACTTCTAATTGGAGTTAAGAATTAAGATAGTATACAAGTTGTTGATGTCGTGTTTCACGGCTTTCGTAACTCCACGCTGCTGAGCTCGGTCTGGATCTTGTTGAGATAGAAAATAGGGGGCTCGGGGCACTGTGATACCTTCGATGCCTAAGTCAGTTGTTGGGATAGGGTGGCCAAGCAAGTGAAAGAAAAAAGTATTCAAAATCAGAGAGAGAGAGAGCCCCTAGAGGGTGTGAAGGGGTATTTATACACCTGGCCAATGTGATCTTCTGGCAAATGGGCTTGGAGGAGGTGTCATCCGTACCTGTCAATCAGGTCTTGCGGGTGTTGCCCGCATACCCCCTGGTGCGCTCCTTGTCAGCCTTTTGTCAAGTGGCAGGACCCCATGCCTGATCGTGGCGACCAATGACACCTTAGTCTAGGTCGCGCCGTGCTTGGCATTGTCTTCCATTTAATGTAGTGTGGCTGTGAGTACTCGAGCGCAGGGGGTTGTCCTTGACACCCTGCTCTTGAGTTATAGGCATTACCGTCTGTGCTACTTTCAGGGCCTGGGTGTCAATGTCCTTCTTGACACCTTGATTTGACCCTGACGCCTTGATCGTGGGTGGTCAAGGGCGATCCATACCTCTGATTGGTCCCCACAAAAGGTGCGTCCTCCCCTTCCCATTATGGGCCTTCTAGGTCGGCTTGGCCCATGCTACCTAAGTGACCTAGGCCAGTTCGTTCGGCCCACCCTAGGTCTAGGGGATTACTCCCCTCATAGTACTCTGCGAATTCCTAGTATATTTGTAAGGTAGGAATTGAAAAGAAAAAGAGGAGTTGTGACTCCCCACATTCTGTCGTATTAAAGCCTTGGCGGCATAACTGTCTCTCCTTGTCCACGTGTGGAGTCGGGGTGGGAGTACGGCATCCACGTGAGTGTCTCCCACCTGTTTGACTTCCTGGGGACGCAACAATTTGGGGCACTCGAAATGACTTCGCGACGTTTAGGCTGCCCTATGAGGATTGGGAGCGGTTACTTCTGCTCTTCTATTTGAGGCTGTTCGATCGGCGAGTTTCCCGCCCACGTGCAATGCCCAAGATTGGGCCGTGCCGACCACGTGCCCAACTGGCAGTTGTTGTGTCATCAGGTCACCTCGTACACTTCCCCAGAACAGTCACATCCCTTCGATTCCTGACCTGTGGTCTCTTCATTGCCTGTCGAACACCAACCGTCACCCACTCCCCTATTTAAACCCTCGTTTCCCCTTCGCTCCTCCCATTTATGCCTTTGCATTCCTGAAATCCTCTTGTTCTTTCTTCTTCAAGCTTTCCTCAGAGTCTCGTTCTCTTCCCTACTCGCATATTCTCTTCGTGTGTCTTGCCATGGCTACACCTAGCGAAACTGAAGGCCGCATCCTCTATTTCACTAGGAGGATATGGTAGTCGATCGTAATAGCTAACGACCTCCATGCGTGGTGAAGGTTTTACGCCATTCCTCCTGAAGTGGTTATGGAGATTCCTGGCCGCCATGTTCCTGGTGTGGATGCGGATGGGATGGCAACACGACTGGCCCTCTTCCCATTGATGTTCTCTAACGGATTGCAGCTTTTGTTCTGCCGCCCCATCCGGAACATCCTTTATGTGACGCCCCCAGATTCTCCTTGGGATCGGACTGACATCTGAGGCGTCGGGACATGCAACACAAGGTTTCTTGCCCCCGTTCATGACATATAAGATGCATCTCCTAACATGCATCTAGCATTATGCAATATTCACAGCGGATAATAATTTTTTTCTTGAGCAATAATATGCACCAAAGTTATAATATCCCAATTAATTAAAGTGTAATCCATTTATACTTAACAAAATAAACATCCACGATTACAGTACGGGTCTCGAAAGACTGTAATCTCAAAACATGGGAGACCAGACTCCATCATTACCAAAATACACTATTAGGCTAGTTCGTCGAGTAACTCACATAACTCGATGACGAGACTAAAATACTGTCCAAAAAACTAACTATGGCAGCTGTAAGCTCCGCGTCGCGTCTGCAGCATCTAGTCAACCTCCTCCAATCTACTAGTATCCGCTCCCTACTCTGATCCTGACAAATCGCCTACCATTCGGAGGGAATGGTAGTTGGGACTACTACGGTGAGATTTAATTACAAATCTCAGCAAGTTAACAGGAAACTTTCACACAGGTTAATGATGCATGCATGGCAATAAATGCATGAATGCACAATCAAAGTCAATAGTAAACATAACATAACATGACATGAAATAATAAGC
Organism: Juglans microcarpa x Juglans regia; assembly: GCF_004785595.1. Lineage (NCBI taxonomy): Eukaryota > Viridiplantae > Streptophyta > Magnoliopsida > Fagales > Juglandaceae > Juglans > Juglans microcarpa x Juglans regia. The sequence goes on from NC_054597.1 coordinate 28,206,191, forward strand.
ATAACGTGACTTGACATAACACGACATGAGCTGATATAAGTTGAACAGAAACTGAAACTTAGCTTGATGTGACATAAATTTGAAACTTGAAATGAACGTAAACTTGAACATAACATAACGTGAAACATGACTTGAACGTGAAATACATGAACTTGGAATCTTATTCAATAGACTTAATTAACAAAGTGACCATACGGGTGCTACACTGGTCCCCTTGAACCATGTGTCCTTGTCGATTACTGCATCACAACACAGGTGTCTATACCAGCTGTGAGTGCGTTAATACGTACTCCACAATTGTTGTGGCCCCACGTATACTACGCGTCACAATCACTATGTCTCACGTAGTGTATGCTCCACAGTTGTTGTGGCCCCACGAATATTTTGTACCACACTTGTTGTGGACACGCGTAAAATAAAGTGTGGCTCCATCTGTGTTAGTGCCTAGCACGCCCTGGTGACCAGCTAGTTAGGCCCCATTCGCAACTTGTTGAATGTACTTCGTCAACCCAGGGAATTTCACACCTATTTAGACATTCCAGTATGAACAAATGAGTTCCACTAGGATATTACCCTATCCTAGCGCTTAGGGTCGTGATTGACATGAATAACTTAACAAGACTGTTATTGAGATACACAAACTGTCTTCAAGACGGGATGACATGAATACAAAAATACAGATGTTCTGACGTAGCGTAACATGACGTGAACGTAAGACGACAATCATGACATACATTGGGACATAAATAGAACAGAAAAAATTTCGTAACATGGCATACATATAACAGGCAATATTTCGTAACATGGCCTAACGTATAACAGACAATATTTCGTAACATGGCATAACATGTGGCAGTGAATATTACGTGACATGACATACATGTAATAGAGGGCATAAGTAATGTGACATACTTGCAATAGATCGTAATATGAGACAGATTATATTGTGTAACAGATAAGAATTTCGTGACAATTCTTGTAATAGATAAACGTGTGATGACATGGCATGGCATGGCATGACATATATAAAAACATACGAATATAAACTGTAGTTCTCTTACTCATCACACATACACAGTAATCTAATAGTAAGTTAAGAACTAACTTACCTCGATAGTCGCGTTGTACGAGAATAAAGCGCAAAACACGAAGAACTGTAAGAGGGTATTCTAAAAGTTATAAATTAATTTACTAACAATTAAAAATGTGAAAAGAGACAACTTAGAGTAAAATTACCATTTTACCCTTACATGTGGAAAAATGACAATTTTACCCCTAACTTAAGGATTTCACATCCTAACTCTAAAATTTACCAAAATTTACATTCCTTATGTAAATTTTATCCTAGACTCAAATATCAACTCAAAAAAGTTTAAAATCATTCACAACTATCGAAAACTCAATATGGCGGAAACATACATAGGCTATTTCTCTTGATTTTGGTTGCAATTCTTTCAAATTTCAAAACTCATGATTAAACCAAAATTTTTCTTCTAGTATATTCATAACATATTCCTAAGAATAATCATGTTTTGAATCATGAAAAAAAGTCATCAAAATCACTAAAACTATACTTGAACTTTTTGGTTTTTCTTCTAAGTTCAAAACAGATTTTTGTTTCTAACTTGTTTCGATCAACCTCTTGATCCATGACTTATAATCATGTGATCTACAAACCAAAACATCACATGGTTTAAAAATGTGTCCTAAAACAGGTCCAAGCTTCAAACTCAAGATCACATGGTTAAACATCAACCAAAACATAAATTTAGCCAAGAACATCATCACTTTGGCCTAACCGAAAATCTCCCTGCATAAAATTCCATATCTTCGAAAGTAACATCAAATAACTTCAAAATAACATTCTAACATGTATATAAGAGGCTTAGGATCCTCCAATAAAAATATCAAAGCCATTTAAATAAGATTAAACCATAAAAAATTTAAACTTTCTCAAAATAGAAATTGTTTTTCCACTTCCACTTTCTAAGTTTCTAGACCTAAGAAAATCTTTCACCAAAACTTTTAATCATGCAACAATTACTCAACCAATAATCATATACACATGTTACCAGTACTCCATAAAAATTTCGGACCAAGATCTATTCATTAGCTTGGTCAAAAACTCCAAACTATAACACTCTCTAGTTTATCGCCTAGAATGACCTTTCTGGGGTTTAAAAAACTTTTTACCGATAAAAAAGGAACAACTTTCATGAAGGAAACTTTTCGAGAAAAAACTTACAAAAGTCTCGAATCAGGCAAGCAAAAGAGATAAGAAAAACTGCCCCTCTGATCCCCAACTTATTCTTCAGGATATTCAGCAATGTGTTGTTGGTAGCCTCTGCTTATCCATTGGCTTGCGGGTGCCCCAGAGATGAATACTTAATCTTGAGCTCTGCACACCACTCCCAGTAATGCGAGCAAACGAACTGCCTGCCATTGTCCGGTATGAAGCTCTGAGGAATGCCGAACTGACAGACTATGGATCTCCAAAGGAATCTCGTGATGGCCTGGGCCGTGATTTTCGCCAGCGCTTATGCTTCCACCTACTTTGTGAAGTAGTCGACTGCTACTACTACAAACTTCACTCCTCCCTTGCCCCCAGGAAACGGGCCAATAAGGTCAAGCCCCCCATTGTGCGAAGGGCCAGGGGGACATGATGGATGTCAGTTCTTCCGGTGGACAATGGGGATGGACACATGTTCTTGGCCCATGGGGCATTTCTTCACGAATTCCTCTTCATCCCAGAGGGTGTGGGGCCTGTAGTACCTCGCACGCGTGACTCTAGCAGCTAGCGCCCTTCTACAAGAGTGATTTTCGCAAATTCCTTCGTGTATCTCGGCTAGGACATACTGGGCTTCCTCAGGCGAGACGCACCTTAGGAGGGCTCAGAGAAACCTCTTCTATACAAGGCTCCTTCCAACAACGTGAAACGCGCCGCTCTGTTTCTAATTTTTCGTGCAGGCCTTCGCCAAGGTACTTTATGATATCGATGACCCACTCCGACGGTGATGGTTGGACGATGGATACGCTGATCCTGATAGCCGGTTTGTCAACAGTTCGGGCTACAGTATGATCCGGAAGCAGGCCTCTTCCTGGACCGAGGCCGCCTTTGCCAAGCAGTCTGGTTTGTGGTTCTCCTTGGGATCTACTAGACGTGGAAATACTTGAAAAGGTCGCGCACCTCTTCCACTTGCTGGAGGTACTTCTTCAGTTTTTCCCCTTTTGCTGGAGGTACTTGACCGACTACCACCTGCGAGTCGGCTCCTACCTCGATATCGGTGGCTCCCAGCAACCTAGCTACTAACATTCCCGCCAGCAGTGCCTCGTACTCAGCCTCATTGTTTGTATTTTTGAAGCTAAGTTTGATCACGTAGTCTTGCTCCTCCTTGAGCTCTGTGATGATTTGCACCCTTACACCCCCAACTTGGTAGGACGAGCTGTCGACGTAGACCTGCTAGGGCTAGCCTTGGTGTGCAATAGGTGCCTCTTCTAGAAAGTCTGAGGATTCTACTACGAAATTTGCTAGCACTTGCCCATTGATTGTCGTGTGAGGGTGGTACTCAATGTCGAACTCACTCAATTCAATTGCCCAGTTCGTCATCCGGCCAGATAGATCGGGTTTCTATAATATTTTTTTGAGGGGAACATCAATGAGCACTTTCATTGGGTGAGCTTGGAAGTATGGCCTTAGTCTCCTTGCGGCGATGACCAATGCGAATGCCATCATCTGCGTTCGGGGGTATCTAGCCTCGGCTGCTCGAAACACTTGGCTCTTGTAGTAGACAAGCCGTTGCTTCCCTCCCTTGTTGTGGGTTAGGACAACAAACACGGCATTCGGGGTTACCGCCAAGTATACAATCAAGCTTTCTTCTTGCTTGGTCTGACTAAGGAGTGGTGGGTGGGCCAAGTACTCCTTCAACTCGGTTAACGCCCAGTCACACTCTCATGCGTTTTTTAGGACCTTGAAGAAAGGAAGGCAGCAGTTGGTTGACCATGCAATGAACCAGTTCAGGGTCGTTACTCTCCTTGCCAGTGTTTGGACCTCGTGAATTGTTTGCGGTGGGGGGCATACTCACTATCACCTCTACCTTTCTGGATTGGCCTCGATTCCTTGCTCCGAGACCATGCAGCCTATGAACTTCTCCAACTCTACACCGAAGGCACACTTCAGCGGGTTGAGCTTCATTTGGTACCTCAACACTGCGAAAGGTTCTCGACAGTCGGTGATATGCTGCTCGGGTTTCCTGCTTTTGACAAAGAGATCATATACATATACCTCTATGTTTCGCCCAATCTGCTCCTTGAACATTCAATTAACTAGTCGTTGCTAAGTCGCACTGGATTCTTCAGACCAAACGACATAACTTTCTAGCAGTAGAGCCCTCGGTCGGTGATGAAGGCTGTGTTTTCCTCGTTGTCCGGGTTCATCTTGATATGATTGTACCTTGAGTATGCATCCGTGAAATTCAGCAGGGGGTGCCCAATCATCGAGTCTAGTATCAGGTCTATGCACGGTAAGGGGAAGCTGTCCTTCAGACAAGTCTTGTTTAGGTCGATAATGTCAACACACATTCTCCACTTCCCACTCGCCTTCTCTACCAGGACCACATTAGAGAGCCATTTAGGGTAGTGGGCCTCCTTGATGAACCCTGTGGCTAGGAGGTTGCGACACTTTTGCTTGACCTTCTTAGCCTTGGGATCCACACTCAGGCGATGCTTGATGATTACTTTGTTGATTCCGAGCATTTCTTCATGGCTCCAGCTGAACACGTCTCGGTGCTCGACGAGGACCAATTTTGCAGATTTTGTTAGATCAAGGGCTATTTTGGTCCCCACACGGATAGTTTGCTCGGATCTCTACGGGTCCACCGACACCAACTCTAGGGGCTCCTAGGGCTCTGCCTGCCGTAGTGCCTGCTCGTCCCTAACTTCCTCATCCAGCTCCGTCAAGGTCGGTGGTGGAGGCAGGTCAGTAGCCTCTCAAACTCCTTCGAGAGCTCAGAACTCTTTGGCCTCTTCCTTCAGCTCCCATGCATAGCATTCTCGTGCCCTCAGGTTGTTCACAACTTGCTCACAATGGATCTTGCCCACTCCCGTGGGAGTTAGAAATTTCATCTTCAGGTGGAATTTGGAGGTCACTGCCCCCAGATTGTTCAGGGTTGGTCATCCCAGGATTGCGTTGTAGGAGGAGGGTGCTTTCACCACAACGAAATCAACCATGGTAGCTGTCGTCCTTGGGGACTTCCCTGCCAGGATGGATAAGGTGATGACTCCAATTGGTTGGAGTATGTCTCCGGTGAAGCCTTTGAGGGGCGTTGGGGTAGGGCACAACTGATCGGGGGTGATGCCCATTTAGACGAAGGCTTCCCATAATAGAATATTGGCAGAATTGTCGTTATTGATTAGGACCCTTCTTGTTGCGTAGTTGGCAATCTGCAAGGTCACTACCAAAGCATTTTCATGAGGGTGGAGGATGCCCTCCTCATCCTTCTCACTGAAGGTTATGATCGTCCCCTCGAGTGGCTCTTGGAGCTTGACACCGCTTGCTGGCAGTGAACACTTCTTCATACCAGGCCCTCCTGGCTTGGGCCTCCGCGCCGAGGAGGTGGTCCCTCCCCTTGCGTATCCTTCTGCGATCGTGTGAATTTCGACCACATAATCATTTCCTCTGGCCAGGCCTCTTTGGTGCAAACTTACTCTGGGGTGTCCTCTTGCCCTTCACCTTGCTGGACTTTCACTTCTCGTGCGACCATCGGATCATCAGGCGTGCTGCTCGTCACCCCGTTGGTCTAGCAGTGCTTCTAATTCCTCCATCTTCAGCTTTCTGGTAAAGTAGTCTTTTGTTCGGTGGTTGTCAGTGCGGTGGTAGGTGTAGTATTCGGGGTGGGCCAGACCTTGTTTATGTTCTCTCTATGGGCTTGGGTTTTTTTCGACCTCCACAGCCATGCTGGAGTGTGTGAGTGGTTTGAACCGTCTGCGAGTAGACTACTCTTCCTTGTGCTTCTCACGTGCCTTCTTCTTGTTACCTTCCCGGCCCACACTACTGCTATGCTCGGTGGCTCTTTTGTCTGCCCAATCAAACTCAGTCTTCCGAGGGGTCATCAGTGCCTGGAGCATGTCTTCGACATTGATAAAATCGTCGGCTCGATCCATGAACTCCCTTAACGAAGTAGAGGTTTTCTGCGCTATTTTGGTCATAAAGGGGATACGGGGCTAGACCCCCCCTAGCAGAGCCACCATGGTGATCTTTTCATCTTGTTCGTCTGTTTTCATGTGCTCCCTATTGAATCGAGAGAGGTGTGACTTCAAACTTTCGTTGTCTCGTTGCTTCACCACCATGAGATAGGCTGTGGGATGCCTCTTTTTCTTGCTTGCCATGAATTGCGTCAAGAAGAGATGGACTAGCTCGGCGAAGCTGTCAATTGTACTAGACGGCAAGGACCCGAACCATGTTCTTGTCATCCCCTTCAAAGTGAGAGGAAACGCCCTGCACACGACTTCTCCCGGGAATTCGTGCAGGGTCATATGGGCTTTGAATGTTTCCAAATGTTCAAGGGGGTCCTTGGACCCATCGTATGCATCTATATGTGGAACTTTGAATCTTGGGGAAAGGGGAACTACCATAACCTCAACACTATATAGCAGGTCCATGCTGTTGAGCAGCTGGTCCATTGTGGTAGTCGTACCCATTCGTTTGGCCATCTCTGCGTGTTTGTCCCCGAGTTTGCAGAGCTCGAGGTTCAATCTACACCGCTCTTCTTCAACTACCCCTACTTTAGGGACTCTATAGAACTCTGGTGGCTGTGCTCGCCTCTCTCCAACTCCCCATTGGTTCTCCACAGGGAGGCATTCTCCTAGCGGAGAGCCGTCACCTCCTTCATCAACTTCCATATCATTTCACCTTGTTCGTTGATTCTTGTTTCCATTGTTTCAAGTTGTTTTTCTTAACGACGTGAGGCTTGAGAGCACGTTATTGTCGGCATGCAAAGGACACGCTATTATAGGAAAGAAAAAGATCCCACAGACGAGGCCACTGTTGATCTCCTGTTTCACAGCCTAGGCAACTCCACGTTGTTGAGCTCGATCTGGATCCTGTTGAGATAGAGAATGGGGGGCTCGGGGGGTCGTGGTACCTCTGATACCTGAGTCAGTTGTTGGTTTAGGGTGGCCAAGCAAATTAAAGAGAAAAGCATTCAGAATCAGAGAGAGAAAGAGAGAGAGAGAGCCCCCCAGAGGGTGTGAGGAGGTGTTGTCCATACCTGTCAGCAAGGTTGTGGGGGTGTTGCCTGCATCCCCTCCTGCCGCATTCCATGTCAGCCTTTCGTTAGATGGCAGGACCCCATGTCTGATCATGGCAACCACTGGCACCTAAGAAATACTACTTTAAGTTCATATGTCTGCCAATAGGATCTTTGAGCATGTGGTTGACTTGCAAGCCAATTTAAAAAGAGTCATAATCCCTTGTGTGATGAATCTCTAGTTTTGGCCATGCTGCTGTGGTGACATATTGGGGTGACGGGGGAATTATTTAGGATATCAATTTTTGTATTTGTCATTTTAATTAAACGTAACAATGTTTACCCTTTGAGTAGTGTAAGGGCTTCAAAGGATTTAAAAATTACTCATTAAAAATAGAGTAAAGCAGACGGTAAAAAAGGTTAGAAGAACAAAAAAAGATTTGAAAAATTGGGGAATGAAACGACGAAGTATAGTGAAACAAGAGATAATTTAGTACGACAATGCAAACACAATGGTGAAGTTATTACTAAAAAGAATATTTTGGAATGGAATTCCAGTAAAGCACAAGGGCTGAATTCCATGATATTCTTTTTAGTAATAACTTCACCATTCAATTCTTTTTAGTAACCATAGAGGATGTGGTCTTTTGTTTCTCTTGAACAATGCTGAGCATCCTAATTTGGCTTTGAATTCTTAGGAAGAGAAAAGTGTAACGACCTAGTCCCAAAGGGGGAGAGAGTTACTTTCTATCACTTAAACTCACATCTCACAGTGCATATATAGACTTCAATTTCTCAATTACACATAGATCTCACTGTTTCTGATCAACTAATCCAATATAAATGATCTAAAAATACCACAAAACTTCAAAAATAAACATTAACCTTCCAATAATCATAGCAACCTTCTAAGCTTAATCCACCATGCTTAAATCATCTCACCCATACTCCCTAGTCTTGAGCTTTAGCTGAAATATTCAAATCATCTGAAAAATATTATGGAGATAAGAGGTGAGTTATCAATAACTCAGTAAGCAAAGAACATATACTAGTATGTAAACATGGACATTTTCACAGAGTTTAAAATGCAAAAACACAACGTTTTAGTTTCAATATGGAGATCGCATAAACGTGTTATCAAAAAATCAGAGCGACATTTTAAACTGTTCATATTCAAAGACCCTCTAGCATAACATGACTGAACATCTTCATCTTATTATATCATTTCATATCATATCGTATCGTATCATATCGTATCACCATATCATATCATATCACCATGTTTAACCCCCATGGTAGGGTTGTGTTATCCCCGGTGGCCAAACCAGGTAGTATCAGAATGTGAATCTTTCCCTTATTCATTCTTGAGGCCCCGAGTATGCACACAGAAAAGAACACGCTAGAAAACCATTTTGTTTCCAAAGTGGGTGCCCTCATATCAGAGATGTTGGTACCAACCATATAACAAAATTAGAACCATCTTATCAGAACCAGAAACAAGATTAGAACATAATCAGAAAGTCATGCTAAAGGTTTTTCAGATGTTATATCATATCAAATAGAAAACTAAACATTTTCTTATCATTTTCACATAAACGAAACAGATTTAGATCATCTTCATATAACATGTATGAAATTCACAAATTTCTTATTTGCTCTTTTGCACATTTCAAAACCAACATGTCAAAATATTTCTCATGTCTACACCAATCATGTCAAAAAACACTCTCTTTTATACATATTTCATGAGTAGAACATATAACTGAAGTTATTTTCACATTCCTTTTCAAAACATAACATGTACATTTTTCATAAAATCAACATCAGTTCATCTTTTTTAATGCAAAGTCTAGCATAAGAACCCCGCTTACTTGGAATTTTTAACTTTTCTGAATTTTCTCACAACTGTACTAAACGAATATCAATTGTTACCTATAAACTAGTCACGTAACTTGTGTGAATTTCCAATTCTACATATAATTCGTAATTAAAGCCGAAGAATGAAAGAATCTATTTTCCTTTAACATCTAAAATCCTCGAACACTGAAATACCATTCCCTCCAAATACTTTGATTTTCACATAATTTTCTCCAAAAAATTACACGATTAAATCCTGAGATCATATTACACGTAATTGGTTTTAGAATATTATCTTGCAAACACGTGATCTTGATACCAAACTATACATATTAAATTCATAATATCCACCCTTGACCTCTTCATCCAAGGCATCACCTATAGGTTTTCCATCTTGAATGTGTCGCAATGCCCATTTGCCTAGGGATGTATTCATCACCATCATTGACTTTCCTCCTAGTTGTCAGTTCCAGAAGGATAATCCCAAAATTGTAAACATTGAACTTCTCATTAATTTTGGTTGTCCGAGCATACTCAGCATTTCAATTCAACAACACAAAGCTAAGCCAAACTTCTGATGATGGAAAAAGAGGAAAACATCATCAATAAAAGGAAACTTGAAAATTTATATAGTTACACACTTGTAGCTATGTAGCCAAAAGTGCCAGCCACTACTAACATTGTAGCCAGTTCTCCCTCCTTGATCAACATCTTTCTTAGACCAAAATCAGCTATTCGTGCGTTGAAATTGAGATCTAAAAGGATGTTTCTTGACTTCACATCTCAATTAACAATGGGTAGTGAGCAATCATGGTACATGCAGCTCCAACTTCACATCTCTTGAACAATGCTGAGCATCCTCATTTCGCTTTGAATTCCATAGGAAGGGAAAAGCATCTCAGTTTCCTCATTCTTCTCTCCAATTTTGACTAGCTGGCTGCACTAGAGCAAAACCTTCAAAACCTCTTTCTTGGATGGCATGGTAGAAGGTAGTGTGCCAGTATAATAGAGTCCAAGTCTGAAAACATGACACATTTCATTCAAGTGACAGGACTCCTTGACCTCCCCATCCAAGGCATCACCTATAGGTTTTCCATCTTGAATGTGTCGCAATGGTGATGGAAAAAGAGGAAACATCATCAATAAAAGGAAACTTGGCAATTTACATTGTCACATAGGTGAAGCTATGTAGCCAAAAGAGCCAGCCACGGCTGACATTGTAGCCAGTTCTCCCTCCTTGATCAACATCTTTGCCAGACCGAAATTAGCTATTTGTGTATTGAAATTGAGATCTAAAAGGGTGTTGCTTGATTTCACATCTCGATGAACAATGGGTAGTGATTTGTCAAATTGCATTTAGGTGAGCCCCTGAAAAAGTTATTGGTTCAACCAAACATTGGGGGATGAAAGGGGTGAGGAATTTGTTGCACTCCTCAAGAGGGATATGAAATATTTGTATGAACAATATGTTACATTTGGTGGTGGGTGCGTAACTGGGTCTAAGTCAACTCCTCGTAGTGAAGATAGTGCATCAATGGGGAGTAATAATACCTGTACAATTGATCCATTGGCCTTTTTCAAAAACTTCCATAAAGAGCATAAATTAGCATCCTCGATGGATTGTAAGTCGGAGATAGAACGGTATTTGTAGCAGGATCTTGAGGTTCCTACAGAGAGTTTCGACATTTTAATTTGGTGGAAGGTCAACTCCACCAAATATCCGATTCTTGCTCTAATGGCGAGAGATATCATGGCCATTCCATTTACTACTGTAGCATCTGAGGCTACATTTAGCATAGGAGGCCATGTCCTGGATCCGTTTAGGAGTTCTTTGGCTCCCTGAACTATAAAGGCTCTTGTGTGCATGCAAAACTGGTTGCAGTCCACTCCTATATGCTTGAGTCAAAATTATTCAGATACCATTGATGATGTGGAGAGCTATAAGTTAGACACAGGTAATATATTTAGAGATTGTTTTAGTTGTTATATATGTTGATTTTGACATTTTGTGATACTAACCTCCTATACTATAACATCTTAATTTAGAATTAACAACTATGGCAAGCTTACTTCGTGAAGATGATTGAGGTTGAGATGTTCTTAACCTGTTATTTTGTTATATATTGTTCAAGTTGGATATGTTGTTACTAGCTGTGTTGCACTATTATTATTGGCTTTAGACCAAAGGGCTAAAGGTCCAAAGGACACATGATACCTCAAATGAGTTAGATAGGTTTAATTTTTTGAAAAGGAAAATTGCAAGAAGCTTTCGGCTAGCTAGTATACATCAGCTTATGATTTTCCCATATTGATATATTATGAGGGTCCAAAAATATTTTTCTAACTAAAATCTTTTCATATTTTTTTTTCATACACAACTTGGAAGTTGGAATGACAGTGTGGCACTTGGAACATTGAAAGTATTTTGGTTCATTTATTGCCTTGTTGGGCAATTATATTTGTTGTTTGAAACATTTAATTATGTTGGCACTTAGAAAATGTTGGGTTTCTTTTTTTGTCAAAATTGGAAATTATAAAATGGCAGTTGTAGTCGTTGTAAGAAAATATTATTATGATTGATGTGGATGAAGAGTGTGGTCTTGCGAATGATTTTGGATGTGCTTGATAGATGATGGGTGCGGATGTTTATTGTAGTGATTAGTTGGATGTGGATGATGGATGATGAGAGTGGATGTTTATTGTAGTTATTAGTCCTTTTTAATTTTTTTTTTAAATTTTTTGAAGCATGTTAATTGTTTTTATTTTTTTTATGTTTTTAGTAAAATGAAGCAAAAGTGAATTATTTACTTTAGATTGTAATTTTTGAAAAAATTTAAATTTAAAAGCTCACACAAAATATTCTTTTTTAAAAAGTGTGTCAAATATGAATTTGAAAAGTCGGAGTCAGAGTTAGAAGGGAGGATGAACATCTCGAAGTCGGAGGATAGGCATATAGACTCCAACTTGGTCCATGCTCAGCCCTAAACCATAGAGGATCTAGTCTTTTATTTCTCTTGAACAATGCTAAACATCCTCATTTGGCTTTGAATTCCTTAGGAGGGGAAAAACATCTAAGTTGCCGCATTCATCTCTCCATTTCTAATTGGCTGGCTGCATTGGAGCAAAACCTTGAGAACCTTTTTCATGGATGGTCTGGTAGAAGGCTGTGTGCCAGTACAATAGAGTCCAAGTCTGAAAACATGACACATTTCATTCAAGTGACAAGGTTCCTTGACCTCCTCATCCAAGGCATCAACTATTGGTTTTCCATCTTGAATGTGTCGCAATGCCCATTCGGCTAGGGATGTATGTTCATCACCATCATTGGCTTTCCTTCCGGTTGTTAGTTCCAAAAGGATAACCCCAAAGCTGTAAACATCAATCTTCTCATTAATTCTTGTCGTGCGAGCATACTCTGCGTTTCAATTCAACAACACAAACTAAGCCAAACTTCTAGTGATGGAAAAAGAGGAAAACATCATCAATAAAAGGAAACTTGGAAATCTATATTGTAACAAACCTGGAGCTATGTAGCCAAAAGAGCCAGCCACGGCTGACATTGTAGTCGGTTCTCCCTCCTTGACCAACATCTTTGCTAGACCAAAATCAGCTATTTGTGCGTTGAAATTGAGATCTAAAAGGATGTTGCTTGACTTCACATCTCGATGAACAATGGGTAGCGAGCAGTTATGGTGCATATAGGAGAGCCCCTGGGCAGCTCCAACTGCTATATGCAATCTCTTAGGCCAATCCAAGACAACATGACTAACTGAACTTGAAAAGGTTGTTGCTCTACTTTTCCTATGTAGCCAGCGATCCAGGCTATGGTTATCCAGATACTCGTAGACAAGAAGTTTTGAATTATCATTGGAGATACAGCAAAGCAACTTCACTATGTTGGCATGTCGAATTGAACTAAGTATTTTGACTTCTGCCAGAAATTCCTTTTCAAGTTTTTCTTCTAGCTTTCTCTTATTCCAAATCTTCTTCACAGCAACAATATCACCTGAATGATGAATAGCAACACGATATACTTGACCTGATCCGCCAGAACCAATCAAGTCATTTTCTGTCAATCCTGACAAAATGTTTGATTCTGTGAAATTCAACTTCTGGAATGAGATGAGCTTCCATGTCAAATGCAATCCATGCTTTCTTTTTTTGTAATTTATGATCACAAAGAATGAAATAAATAAACTTAGAAGAACTGCTACCACCAAACCTATGCTCCAAGCAATTAATTGGTAAGAAGTTTTGCTCCACTTTTGGTGGTGCAAACTGCAGTTCTTGAGGTTAAGGGATCGAGATAGTCTATTAGCACAAAGACTAGGATTGTTCAAGAAGCTGTAGGCATATGCATCATTCTCGAATTCACTTGGGATGCTTCTAGTTAGATGATTTGAAGACAGATTGAGTGAAGTGAGCTTCAGGAGGCCAAGTTTTGGTGGAATTAGGCCAGACAATTGGTTTTCTGACAAGTCCAATTCAGTAAGGCATGGTAAGGAACCAAGTTCCTCTGGAATTTGTCCAGAGATTGCATTTCGGCTGAGGTTTAGAGTATTCAGTGATTTCCATGAATTAACATCTGATGGAAGGGAGCCCGAAAGTTGGTTTCGATCAAGCCAAAGATTTGTCAAACTAGAAAGATCTCGAGGAATCGTGCCGTTGAAGTGGTTATTACTAGCCTTGAGAACCAACAAATTCCTCCAGTAAGACACTCCTTGTGGAATTTTACCCCAAAACCTGTTGTTATGCATCTCCAATAGTGAAAGCTTCCTTGCCAATCTCTCAGGAAGCTCGCCTGAAAAAGAATTATCACCTAGCATCAACTTTTTCAGATTTGATGATGTCCAAAGACCACTTGGGATATTCCCAAAAAACTTATTTCTGTATATCTTGACTAATTCCAAACTGCTGCAATTTCCAAGCGACTTGGGCAATTCTCCAACGAGCTGGTTTTCATAAGCTACCACTTCCACCAACTTCCCATTGTCACATAAGTGTTTTGGCAGCTGGCCTGTAAGCCTGTTGGTTGAAACCCAAACCCTTTCCAACATAGAGTACCTCCCTAGTTCTGGAGGCAAACTCCCTAAAAAATTATTGTTATAGAATTTGAGATTTATCAGGCTCGGAAGGCGACCAATGCTATCTGGGATTTTTCCAGATAGTTGATTGGAAAACAAAGCCAGACCTGTCAAATTTTTGAGCTTTCCAAAATCATCGGGAATTGTTCCTGTCAAATTATTTTCTGAGAGATCGATGACATCGAGGTTCAAAGCCTCGACCACCCGAGGAATCTCTTCGGTCAATTTGTTTATGTAAAGGTAAACAATCCTTAGATTCTTTGGCATAAACAAACTATCAGGGATCTTACCGGTCAAATTATTTTGTGACAAATCCAAATGCTCCAGAGCTGCTATTTCTCCGATCGTGTTTGGGATTTCCCCAATCAAATTTGTCCCGGCCATCCGTAAAAACTTCAGCTTCTTCAACTTTCCGAACTCCGAAGGCAACGTTGGCACCATCTTAGCATTGTAGGCCAATTCTAGTTCCTCGAGATTGGACAGGTTTCCAATTTCTGGCGGGAAAGTACCGGTAAATGGACACTGGACAAGAATGAGTTTCCTCAATTCTGTCAACTGCCCGATAGATGCTGAGATGTTACCGTCGAAGTTGTTGGCTCCAAGGTCAAGCTCTCGAAGTTGAGACATGCGGTGAATATCATCGGGAATTGCACCATAAAAGTAGTTCTGTGATAGGTTAAGAATTTCCAGCTTGGAACAGTTGTAGAGAGCTCTTGGGAACTCCGTTGAGTGGAAACTATTGTTATAAACATCAAATGTTGTGAGGTTTTTGAGGTTGCAAATGATGGGTGGGACTGTTCCATTGATGTTGTAATCTTTGAAGGATAATCCGATGATAGAGTCACTGGAGCAAGTGATCTCAGGCCAGGAACAATAGGAGGAGGAGTTTGTTGGAATCCAATGTCTGAGAGATTCTGGATTTCCCCATAGTTGTTTTAGGTTTAGTAGGATTCCTTGTTCTTGAGTCTGGGAGTTTGCATGGTTGAGAAAGAGGGAAAATGTGACGTAGGAAGAGAAATGGATAAATATTGGAGCTACTTTCGTCATTACAGGAGGTTTGAGTTCTTTTGCTCAGCTTTTGCTCTAGTCTGAACGCTAATCTCAACAATGAGCTGATAAATAGATGAAAACTCGAGAAAGATGAGAAAAATACACATCCAATGGTGGGACATTCAAACATCAAACCAAGGAAAATTCATAGAATGTCCCATCTGAACATTTTCCACAGAAAGGGAACTCTCGTTGAGCAATAATTTCAAGTTTAGTCCAGAAAGGGAATTTTCCATCCTTGCCAAGTAAATAAGAACCAAAACAGGGGATTCTTAAAGAAAAAAAATCCTTTTTAAAACAGGATTAGTATATTTACTCGTATGTTTAGAACCAAGAGGCTAGTTTCCTAAGAACTATCCATCTCCCCCTGTTTTGTGTCATTATTGACTTTGTAACCCATAAGAGTGTAACATGACTGGTACGTGCTTAAAATCCTTGCTTTCATCGAAAAAATCGACTTTGTGTTATTTTTGTTCTTCTAGTCACTTGAAAGTTTTTATTTTCAAATAAAGCAGCCAAACCCCACTTGTGGAAGATGGTAGTAGACTTTGACTTGCTTTCGATGATGTTGAGTTTGTTGGTTTTATACGCACTTTCTTCCACTCCCACTCATGCAATCAGTCAAGCATTGACTGACTACATATGCTGCTTATGTGATCTCTTTAGTCAAGGGCCAATGCTTTCAACAAGGCCCCTGAAATGGGTTAGAATCAGAAAATTCAAGATATGATTATTACACAAAGATAAAATACAATAATGTATGGAACTGCTTGGGCCAGAGAGTGGGTCCTGACAGCTTCCACCAATAAAAGTGTAAAATTACTTTTCTTTTCTTTTTTATTTTGTACATTATTATTTAAGAATTTTAAGAATTTAAAATTTCAAGTTATATTAATTGGAAATTATTTAGCATATAATATATACAATACAAAAAAGTCATATAAAAAATTATTTATTTATATATATATATATATGAACGGGTCCAATGTAAAAAAAAAAAAAAAAAAAAAAAAAAAAACCAAAACCGGAACTATACCAATTTGGAACCAATTTTGAAAAAATGAAACTTGTACTAGACCGAACCGGTTTTGCACCGGACTAAACACACTATTAAGATTGATATCAAGAATGTGCCAAAAGATGCAGAGCATCAAATTCTATTCTGTATTAAGACTTCTGTCTATACATCAAAACAGAAATGCTTTATATACCGTGTATAATAGGCGGGAAAGAAATATTTTAAATACCTAAGCAACAGAACTAACCTAACTCTGTTACTAAAAATGTAACTTACTAAAAAGAGAAATAACAGAGACATAACAGAACTAACGGAAACAATACTATCTCTAATACCCTCCTTCAAGCTGGAGCATGTATGTTGATAAGGCCCAGCTTGGATACAAGATCAGAAAACAAAGGAAATCCAAATGGTTTAGTAAAACAATCTGCCAATTGATGATGAGAGGAAACATGAAAAAGCTTCACAACTTCTGCTTGAACCTTGTCACGAACAAAGTGGCAATCTATTTCTATGTGCTTTGTTCTTTCATGAAACATAGGATTAGTTGCAATATGAATGGCAGCCTTCTTGTCACAATAGAGAGCAACAGCTTGAGAGTGAGGAACTTGTAAGTCATGGAGCAAAGAAAGTAACCACACAAGCTCACAAACTGTGTTAGCCATGGCTCGATATTCAGATTCAACTGAGGATCTAGAAACTGTGCATTGCTTCTTGGATTTCCATGAAATGAGAGATGTGTCAAGAAAAATACAAAAGCTTGTTATAGGTCTTCGAGTGTCCTGACAGCCAGCCCAATCTGAGTCAACAAAAGCAGTCAAGTGAAGATTGGAGCTAGTAGGAAAAAATAAACCTTTGCCAGGAGAGTCTTTAATGTATTGTAAAATTCTCTGAGCAGCATGAAGATGAGGCAGTCGAGGAGAGTCCATGAATTGACTTAAGGTGTGGACTGCAAAAGTGATATCTGGCCGTGTGATAGTAAGGTAAAGAAGTCTGCCCACTAATCTCCTATAGGCCTTAGGATCTTCCAAAATAGCACCATCAACTCGAGATAGCTTGAGGTGTTGTTCCATGGGAGTTTTAACAGGTTTAGAGCCCATGAATCCAGTATCTGATAAAATCTCTAAGGCATATTTCCTTTGAGACAAAGAGATACTAGAACTATTCCTTACAACTTCCAAACCCAAAAAATATTTCAAAGACCCAAGATCCTTAAGCTTGAATTTCTGATCAAGGAATGTTTTGAAAATATTGACAGCTTCTATATCATTACTAGCAATGAGGATGTCATCCACATCTACTAGTAAAACAATAAAACTGGTGCCTTGCAATCGTGTAAAAAGAGAGTAATCTGTTTTGGATTATTTAAAGCCAAGATCAAGAATGGTAGAAGAAAACTTAGCAAACCATTGTCTTGAAGCTTGTTTTAAACCATACAAGGATTTGTTCAACCTACAAACTCTTGTATCACTTTTGTCACCAAAACCAGGAGGCAAGGACATGTAAACTTCTTCCAACAAATCTCCATGAAGGAAGGCATTGTTGACATCCAATTGGATTAAATGCCAACCTTTTGCAGCTGCTATGGAAAGAAGACACTTGACAGTAACCATTTTGGCAACTAGACAAAAAGTATCAAAGTAGTCTACTCCTTCTTGTTATGTAAAACCCTTAGCAACCAATCTTGCTTTATACCTCTCGAGTGTCCCATCAGATTTCAGTTTTACTCTAAAAACCCATTTGCATCCAATTGGACTCTTTCCATGGGGAAGATTAGTTAATGTCCAAGTGTTATTGTTTTCTAAGGCTTGAATTTCTTCAGCCATATCAATTTTCCAATGAGGAATTTTGACAGCTTGATGATAAAACTTGGGTTCAACAAAGGTTGAAAGAGCAAAGGTGAAGGCTTTGTGTTTAGACGATAAATGAGAATAACCAATAAAATGAGAAAGTGGATATTGCTTACCTTATAAAGAACTAGAATTCCCAATTGAAGATGAAGAAGAGCAAGCCTGTGAGGATGCCAAATAGCAAGGAAAATCTTGCAAATAACCAGGTGGTTTATGTACTCGAGAAGATCTTCTAGGAAGAGAATGATCTTGTGAAGGTGTGGATTGATTAGGAACAGGTTCTGTATGAGTGGATTCTAAATTGGTGGATTCGAAATGAGTGGATTATGAATTGACAGGTTCTGTAGAATAAGATAGAGATGAACTCACTGGAATGGATGGAAAAGAAACATGTTGATCAAGAATAGGTGTAGGAAAGACAGGCGAAGATTGTGGTAAAGCACTGAGATTTTGATTTAATGACTTAAAGGTAAAGATGTGTTCATGAAAAACAACATCTCCAGATACAAAAACAGTATGACTATCAAGGTCATAGAGTTTGTATCCTTTAATAGCAAGAGGATAGCCTATGAAAATACACCTTCTAGCTCGAGGAGCAAATTTAGATCGATTGTGAGCTAGTGTAGATGCATAACAAAGAGAGCCAAACAATTTGAGGTGAGAATATGAGGGTGGTTTTTTTGAAAAGTAATTCATATGGTGTTTTGTTTGCTAGCAAGGGAGAAGGAATCCTGTTAATGAGATACACTGCTGTAAGAATGCAGTCAGACCAAAAAAACAAAGGGATACTGGACTGAAAAAGAAGAGCACGAGCAACATTGAGAATATGTTGGTGCTTCCTCTCAACTACTAAATTTTGTTGAGGGGTGGCCACACAAGATAATTGGTGAACTATGCCTTTAGAAGAAAAAAAAATGAGGCATAGCAAATTCAGTGCCATTGTCTGTCCTTATAGTTTTGATGGAATAATCAAATTGATTGGCAACCATATTAATGAAATTCTGCAATAGCACTCGAGTTTCAGATTTTGACTTCATCAAATAAACCCAAGTACTTATAGAAAAGTCATCTACAATGGTTAATAAATACTTAAAACCATCCAATGACTGAGACTGAAATGGGCCCCATATATCATAGTGAATAAGTTGAAAAGGACATGAAGAAATGTGTTCACTGTGAGAAGGAAATGGCAATCTCTTGTGTTTAGCAAGTAGGCAAATTGAACATGGAATGTCATTATTTATGGAAGCAGTAGGTACAATAGAAGACAACAACTTTATTCGAGATAAGGATGGATGACCCAACCTTTTATGCCAAATATCAAACTCAGAATGATTAGAGTGTGAAACATAAGTAGAATTGAAATTTGAATTACAAAGAAGAGTAACATGATCATCTGATTTATGCAGTATGTATAATCCTCCTTTGGCTTTACCCTTCCCAATCATTCTCCAATGGGTGAGGTCCTGTATATAGCAAGCATTACTAGAAAAAATTAAGCAACAAGATGTTGATTTGGTTAGTTGGTTGACAGAAAGAAGATTGAATTGAAAAGAGGGTACACACAGAACATTATGCAAAATGAGCTGTGGAGATAGATGAATGGATCCAATATGTGTAACTGGTGTAGAAATGCCATTGGGCATTTTGACAAACGAGTTATGTGTGGAATGAAAAGAAGTGAAAAGGGAAGTGGAATGGACCATATGATCCGTGGCACCAATGTCTATGATCCAATCATCTGAAGTAATGTGCATAGGAAATGTTGTTTTAATGGAAAAAATAGAAGAAAATTTACCAGAAAGATTATCAACTGAAGAAATCACATTGGCTGTCTGAGACACATGTGATTCAGAATTGAGAAGAGCTATAAGCTGTTGGCATTGCTGTGGTGTGAGTGGAAATGAAGAGGCAGAATCACCAGCAACTTGATGAGCTGAAGATGATGGAGTGGAATATTTTCCTTTGGAGCGATATCCAGGAGGATATAACTTGAAGCATTTTTCAATTGTATGCCCAGGAACAGAACAATGGGAGCAAATAGGTCTATCTTTGCGAGTGGAGGGTTTAATCTGATGAGCCTGTTTTGCTGTTGATGAGAGTGCAGCAGATGGAATGTGAGAGATAAGAGGTGATCCAATGTCTCTCTGACGCTCTTCTTGAAGAACAAGAGAGAAAACCTTGTTCATAGGAGGAAGTGGATCAATCAAAAGGATTTGACCACGCACTTGAGAGAATGAGTCATTCAGCCCCATCAAGAAACACATAACATAGTCTTGCTGATGCATGGCCATCAATGTACGCAGACCTCCACATGAACATAC
The DNA here is from genome assembly GCF_004785595.1 of Juglans microcarpa x Juglans regia. NCBI lineage: Eukaryota > Viridiplantae > Streptophyta > Magnoliopsida > Fagales > Juglandaceae > Juglans > Juglans microcarpa x Juglans regia. The sequence continues at coordinate 28,226,618 of NC_054597.1, forward strand.
AAGTAAGGGTCTATAGTTCATCAATTGATCCCATAAACCTTTCATTTGAGTGAAATATGCACTAACAGAGAGATCATTTTGCATAAGAGAAGCAATAGACTTCTGCAGTTGAAAGATCCAAGGACCATTTCCTTGAGAGAAACGTTCTTGAAGATCAGACCAAACTTCCTTGGCAGATTCGACATATATGACACTAGCAGCAATCTCTTTAGAAAGAGAATTAAGAAGCCAAGACAAGATCATGTTACTGCATCTGGTCCAGCTATGAAAAAGAGAAGAAGTACCTACTGGTTTGGCAATAGAGCCATCAACGAAACCAACTTTGTTCTTGGCAGTGAGGGCCATTAGCATGGATCTACGCCAAGTATGGTAATTGTCACCAATGAGAACTTGAGTAATAAGAATGGATCATGGACTATCTCCATGGTGAAGTTAGTAAGGACTGGAGGAATCAGAAGAAGGATCAGAGGGAGAAGATGATACTGAAGAAGAATCAGTCATTGCGCGGGAATGTGTTTTTCAAACTGATACCATATTAAGATTGATATCAAGAAAGTGCCAAAAGATGCAGAGCATCGAATTCTATTCTGTATTAAGACTTTTGTCTATACATCAAAGCAGAAATGCTTTATATACCATGTATAATAGGCGGGAAAGAAATATTTTAAATACCTAAAAATGTAACTTACTAAAAAGAGAAATAACAGAGACATAACAGAACTAACGGAAACAATACTATCTCTAATACACACCAATCCGGTTTGGGCCGATTTACTGGTTTTTATTTTGAGGAAGAGCTTACGGGCTTGGGCTCGTGTACCTTTCGAACAAAAATACCTTTAAATGTCATATGCTTTCCGTTTTCTCCCTCTTACAGACAATTCATAAAATTTTACCGAAAATGTAACCCTGCCTATCGGAACTCATTTTCTTTCTTGTTCTGTACTTTAACTTTGTGTCCAAAAGCCTTCTATTCCAGGTGATTTATTAGATAGTTTTAAAACTTTTTTTTTCTTTTTATATATATATTAGAACTTGAGTATTTGTTGTGTTGCTATTGGGAGTGGATGAAAATCGAAATGGCAAAAGATCTTCACGAAGTGGCACGAGTTTTTCTTTCCTTCTAGACTGCAAGAGAGAAAATAGGAGATATTTTCCTAATTTTTGTACAATATACTAGAGGGTCGTGCGACAGCAGGAACCCAATCCATGAGATAGAGAGAGGCTGCGAGAGAGGTGGGCAAATCGGGGATCAGAAACCCATTTACATGAGCAAATCGGGGATCACACATGTATAATATACTAAAGATATTCCATTTAAAATAATAATGAAAATATCCCATTTAAAAGAGATCAATGAGCAACACGTGTAGGCACTAAAAGTCTTTAAAATAGACTTGACTTGCGTTGGAGATGTTGAGTTTGCTGGTTGTATACGCAGTTTCTTCCACTTCCACTCATGCAAGCGACTACATGTGTTGCTCATTGATCTCTTTAGTCAAGGGCCAATGCTTTCCACAAACCCCCTAAAATGGGTTGGAATCAGAAAAATCAACATATGATTACTACTCAAAGGCAAAAATACAATAATGTATGGGCCAGAGAGTGGGTCCTGACAGTTTCCTCCGACAGTGTAAAATTAATTTTTTATTTTGTACATTATTTTGTAAAATTACCAATAAGTGTAAAATTACAGTTTCCACCAATAAGATAAAGTACATCAATAATGTATTTGCCTCTTTCGTGATGCTTACATGGCATTATAAAAATATGACGTTTGTCCTCAGTAGGAGCCCATCAGTGATTCAGTATAGACCCAGGATAAGATCGTCGATTCGCCATGTTTAGTTTTCCTTATTTTTTAAGTTTTTTTTTTTTTCTAAAAGATTATTCAAATAAAATTAATTTTCTTTAACTCTAAAAAAAAGATAACTTTTTTATCCGATTATTATCCAAATATAAAAACCAAAATAAGAATTATTCAAACAAAATATATATTCAAACAATTTTTCAGTTTTATTATATATTTTTACAAATCTAAATACAAAAATGATTTAAAAAGAAATTATTCAAAATTCTTTCTCCTTTCACAAAGCTTATTAATATTATATCGAAGAAATTTCACAAATATTCTCTATTTTTCTTTTCTCAAAATCAAGTAAACAAAATGTGACAAAACCCTTCCAAACCAATGAGGAAAATGTAGTATTATGTATGAAAAATTGCAGGAGGAGCATACAACGTCTGCAGTGTGTTTGTTTATTCCCTAAAATGGCCTAAACCATCCCAAGAAAGAAACAGTTCCCAACAACCATGGCTTAAAGCAAGCAAGAAGCATGGTATTAGTATTAACTTATTAGTCATTAGTATTAACTTATGAGTATTAGTATATGATATATATAGTATGATATTATAATATTATAACTGTAGTAAAATATAACTAAACTATCACTATTGGTATTAGAATACTTAATTAGTGTTAGTATTATTATTATATATAATAGTATCCTATAGTGATATAGTATTAGTTTGACTACTAATACTATAGTGATTTATATAGTTATTTGTATATAATACATTACTAATAGTATACTAATACTATATATGTAGTCATGATATTTTGATATAAAAATATGTATATAGTTATCTACTAATACTGTTTGCTAGTAATAATATAGTATAATTAAGTATAATTACTAATTAGTGAGATAAACTTATTATGCTTAGCAAATACTATAGGTTAGTGTCTAACAAATGTATATATTTTATTATATATGTAAATTATAATATGATGGTTACATATACTAAAACTAACTATTACTCTATTTATATTGTAGAATACATACATTATTTTATAATAATTATATTAATTAACACACGCTAGTATAGTATTAAATTTAACTCATACTAGTATAATATTAAATTTAACTATACTACTATAGTCTATATAAGTTACACTATACAGCTTTTATATGAGTGTATATGATCAAATGTGTAGAAATATATTTATTAAAAAATATATATTATAATTTATTATGCCATAAAATGTATTTATCCTTAATATAATATATATATATATCAAAAGTAGGTTTATATTAATAACTTAATATTAATATTCACGTTTAAGATCAAGATTAAGATTTTACGTTATATCAATTTTTATGTTATAAAATTAAAATTTATATAATATATGAAATATTATAATAAGATTTATAAGATTAATTTTTATTTCATGTTATATTTAATGTTATATTAATTTTGTGTTATTAGATTATTATACATGAATTTTAAGATTTTAAAATTTCATGTTATATTAATTAGAAATTTAGCATATAATATAAAAAAATCATATAAATAATTATTTATATATATATATGAACCAATCCGGTGTAAAAAAAACAACTAAAATCAGAACCAGACCGATTTAAAACCGGTTTTGAAAAAAGGAAACTGGTACCAAACCGAACACAATAGTCCGGTCGGATTTGGGCTAGTTTTCTAGTTTTTTATTTCCAAGGAGAGCTTACGGGCTCGCATACTTTTCAAACAAAAATACCTTTAAATGCCATATGCTTTCCATTTTCTTCCGCATTTTCTTTCTCGTTCTGTATTTTACTTTGTGTCCAAAAGCCTTCTATTCCAGGTGATTTATTAGATATTTTTAAATTTTGTTATATTGGAACTTGAGCATTTACTGTGTTGCTTTTTGGAGTGGACGATAATTGCAATGGCAGAAGATCTTCACGAAGTGGCATGAGTTTTCCTTTCCTTCTAGACTACAAGAGAGAAAACAAGAGATATTTTCCTAATTTTTGTACAATATACTGGGTTAGTTTTATTTTAAAATCATTTTATTTTTTATTTAAAAAAATCAAAAAGAAAAAAAGTATTGGCGTACTGAATACGCTAAGTCAGAGGAAGGAAAAAAAGATCTCAACTCACATGTGTGTTGCGGGGCTAACTTACGGCTAACATGAGTTCTGTTACGCTCAGTCAACTTCTCGTGCAAATTGCGCACACTATTGACATGGCATTTTGCCACATCAGCCCTTGTTTTATAAAAAAAATGAAAAAAAATTATGAAAACGCCTCAACGAAGAAGAAAAGGGAATCGACGGTTCCAACGTTGCGAAAACGTCTCCCCCAAATTCCATGTCTCCTTTTTAATTTTTCACGCTAAGGACAACCAGAAAGAAACTGAGGGGTTCCTCTTGGGGACTCAGAGCATAAAAGTGGCCATGGATTCGTAGCAGCATAAAGCTAGAAGTCCACAGCCTCAGTTGCAGACACCTCTAGCTCGACCTCAAGGCAACAATAGCGGAGATTTTGCAGTGATTCTCACAATCCTCTTCTCCTTTATAGCCATCTTTGTCATGGTATACAACTCTTAAAAGTTCTACTGTCATTTCCTTCTTCCCAGGATGTTATGCAATTTTAATGTCTCATTCATTGTATCTACTTTTTTTTTTTTTTTAAAAAAAAAAACTTAGTAGTGTTTTAACATCTAATCCATCACCCTATTAGTTTTTGTCTAATTTCATTTCGTCGTGTTCTCGTTTCTTTAGGATTCTTGCAACTTGATTCAAGATTTTTTTTGTCTCAGTAATGTATCATTACTTCATTGTCTTAGTCTAGGCCGTATTTTCAGTTTGAAAGATGGTGATTTGCAAAGATTGAGAAGAGAGGGGGAGAGAAGAAGAAGGCGTGGTTGCAGGGATTGGAGAAGAAGATAAGTGGAGGGATGCTACGGGGGAATGGACGAACCTTCGAGGATGTTTTCTTTTTCGTTCTCTCTTCCCACACCAAAATGCAATGTTTTAATTTTTGCCAAGTCACATTTTGTGTGCAAGGGGTGCGCAAAAAGCCTGTATCCATCATTTTCCAACTTACCTAGACTGTTCCATAGCAAAACTTAGTTAGAGTGATGCTACACCCACTGAATTCGACTGTGTAATTTTTTTTTCTTATTTTTAAACATTTTTCTAACTACCTTAAACAGTTATTAAAAAAGAAAAAAAAATACAAACCCATAAAAAAACATTTTCTTAACCATTAAGTTAAAAATAAATAAAAGCAATCAGTAAAAAAAATCGTTGGCTTCTCTCTATGGGAGTAGAGTTTTCCTAGTTTTATAACCCATCTCATGCCACGTAGATTCTTGGACGATATTTTAGGTGAGCCTAACCATTCCTATTAGTCTAAGCATTGGCATTGGTTTATCTATATGCAAATGCAAAATCACATGTTTTGGAGATTGTCTTTACCATTCAAAAAAAAACTCTCACATTGGATTATGCATCTTTGAGCCAAAATATCACCCACTACAAAGATGTTGAAGGTAGAGTGGGAGGAGAGAGAAAAATTAATAAAATAGCATTTGTAGAGTGAACATTGCATTTGAAAAAATGTATTGGCAATGTTCATAGCTATGGAAATATTTACATATGCATAATCCAATGTAGTCTATTTAATGGTCTAGTTATGCAAATATGTATTTACATTTTCGTATAGACAAACCAATGCCAATGCTCTGTCCTTGCTCTCAAAGCTTCTAGCATCAGTTACATCCCATATGCACCTCATCAATGACAATACCAAACTTTATCAACAACCCTAAATGAAAAGGAGGGGAAAAAAAGCAATTTCAGATGAAATCAACTTCAATCCTACATCATGTCTGAATAGGTTCTAAATATAATAAAACTTTAAAGCAAGACCTACATCTACCCTTTGTTTTAAAATTTTGATTATTGGGTTCACTACTTCATATTAGGTATGAAATTATACCGATTCCTAGACCTTCTGCGTTCTCCACTAAGGAAAGTATGAGAGATTTTGTTTATATTCATTTACAAAGTATAAGACTCAAGCTATGAATGACATCAAAAGTGTTTGATATCGCATAACAGTGACATCATTGAGTTGGAATATTAGACTGAAACAGTGACACCAGAACTTGCTTAAACTATAGCCACAAACACAAGCACAAAGTGCAAAGCTTCCCCCCTCAAAAGAAGCTTACATTTAATTTCCTTCTGTACAATCTTCGTATAGTCTTTCAAGCTTCCTCACCTTAGTTTCAATCCAATCCTAAGAACTTTGGAATCACATAATTGGTATCACCTCTAGGTCATTGGTGAAGCAAAGGGAAGGTTCACAGAAAGCTTATGAGATCGCTTTCCTAACAATTTGTGTAGCACGAGCTTAATACAGTTGAGCATCCTAAAGCAAATAATGCCATATCCCCATTCCACAAAACTTCATCATTACACAAAATGAATGATAGCACAAAAAATCATTGCTAAAACATCCAACAATATCACACAATAAAGTAGAAATAACAAACAAAGGACACAATGGAAGTCTCCCTCCAAAACTTATGCGCATATGCAGTATATCACTATGTCCATTTGATAATGAGCAACAATTTATATTTTGCATTGCCCCCAAAAGATAAAAAAGGTGAATCATTTCTAAGATGAGAGAGCTGCCAGTGGTTGAAAGGGAAACATTATTAAGCCGCTCTAGATAAGCACTTGGGTCAATTTACCCTCCCCATGAGCCTTGATGACTGACAGAGCAGCTCAGCCAGAACCAACTCAGGCAAAGCCAAATCCATGTTCTGACACTCCAAGAAAATCCCCAAGTCCTTCACGAAGTGGGTCACACAAAATCCCCACTCTAATAGTCCCTCTTCAAATCATAGTTCCGTTCAAATCCTGCGACTTGAACCCTCCTGCTGCTCCATATCACATCAAGTAGTAGAGCCATGTGGAGCCCTGCCTTGTGAGTATACACCATCCGCGTCCCCTCCACCAACACCACCATGGCAGAAGTCATGTGATCTAGTTCGTTAAAAATAGCGCATAGCTAGAGTATTCTTCTCAAAAGAAGACATCATTTTAATGATATAACCGTGAAAAAGAACGTAATGAATTGTGGAGGAAGCAAGTCAAGGGAATTGCAATCAATGAAGAAAAGAAACAACCACAAAGGAACATATCCAATTGACATGCAAATGTAAAATGTCAACACATACAAAATTAAAAACAACAAACTCAATGTTGGTGGGCACTACGTATCAAGAAAGTAAGACGAAAGTGAGATGATGGTGTAGCATTCGGAACTCCAAATGATTAAACTTAATACATAGATATGATTAACAAGCAACATCAAAGTGAAAAACAACCAAAGCATTCACAACTTGGTCACTCCACATAAAAGTGCACTGAGGGTCCAAGACATAGCAGGGCAAATAGACCAATAAGAAATAACACTAGCAAAGATACCCAAAAGATGCAGCCTTTTCTGCAAAGTACCACCTGGAAATCAAGAACCACCCACTATTTTAGACACTGCAGTAGGGTCGGAGAGTTACTTCCTATCACTTAAACTCACATTTCAACAATATAATAATAGACTCCAAATTTCTAATATCATATCGAAATTTCGATTCAAACTAATTTCTTCAATATAACCAATTTTCTAAAATGCCAAGTCATCATAACACAATAAAATTTCTTAATAAAAATCGCCAATACTCATAAAAATTTTCTGTGCTTAATCCACTATACTTAAATCATCTCACCGAATGCCTCATAATCTTGATTCTCAGCTGAACCATCAAAATATCTAAAAGATATTCTGGAGATAAGGAGTGAGTTATCAACAACTCAGTAAGCAGAGAACATATACTAGCATGTAAACATGAGCATTTATAAAGTTCGGTATGCAGAACAAAATATTTACTTTCAGAATGTAGAAACAACATATTTACTTTCGGAATGCATTAGCAAAACTTGGTACAAAACATCAAAACGAAATTTTCAGAAAAACAAACTTGTTCCCAAAGAGAAAAACATTTGGCATATCTAAACTGAAACATTATATTCATATCATCTCATATATCACATCAGGACAAATATCATGTTTAACCTCTGTGGTAGGGTTATAAAACACCATTATACCCGTGGCTGGGCCATATACCATGTTTCACCCCGTGGTAGGGTTATAAACCACTATTATACATGTGGCTGGGCCGTATACCATGTTTCACCCCGTGATAGGGTTATAAACCACCATTATACCCGTGGCTAGACCTTAATAGAAACAGAACGGAACATCATCGTAACCAGATCACATTCAGATACAGAATCAAAACTTTATGCCAAGTTTTTCAGATGACACATCATATCAAAACAAAATACTGAATAGTTTCAAATCATTTCACATGTTCGAAATAAACAAAATGAAAACATCTTCATTTATTTATAGCAAAAACTTTTAGATTTTAATATTCGCTCTTTTCAAATAGTTCAGAAATAAAATGCACAAAATTAACTCATGTCTACACTAGTCATGACCAAAAATACTTTTTCTTATATAGAATTTATGCATATGCAGAATAAATATTTGAGGTCGTTTTCAGATTTCTTTTAAAAAACAAACATACTTATTTTTAAAGTCAACCTCATTTCATTTCTTTTATGCAAAAAAAATATATGAACCCCACTTACCTGAACTTCTTAACTTTTCAGAAATTTTCCTCAACAATGCCGAACAAATATAAATCGTTACCCATAAAAAATAATCATGTAAATTTTGTAAATTTCTGCATCCTTCGTAATTAAATAAAAAAAAAATGTTTAAGTAACCTACTTTAATTCCTCAAACCCTAACATCTTCGAAACATTAAGATGTCATTACTCCAAAAATTCTAATTTTCCATCAACCCTCCAAATTATGAATGTGATTATACTGTAAAATATCTCCAACAGTCACACATCTAAATTCCCTTACTTTAATCACAACAATAACATCATAATTAAGAAACTCTGTGTTACAAATTAGGGCCTATATGTAATTTACTATCTATGGGCTTAAAAATCTAATAATGGAAAAAGGAAGAGAGACTAGAGGTCTTACGAGCAGAGTGTGCATGCGGCATGAGTCGTGGGTTTGATCGTGGACCTCCGGCGTGGGTGAGCGGCAGTTGAAGTTCTTGCTGGCAAAGCACGAAGATGATAGAGAGGGAGAGAGAGAGTAAGCTGAAAGAACACGGTGAAAGAAAATGAGGGAGAGACGGAGAGAGTACGACGTGCAGAAGGGAGAGATAGCTCACCGTGGGATAGCGAGGAGGCGTGCGATCGATCGGGAGCTATGTACGATGACTTCCGTAGTGAAACGTGGCTAAAAAACTGAGGGGCACGGGGAGAGTGAGAGGCCGATGGAGGGGAGCTCAGTGGAGAACTTGAGCAAGACCTTGCTCTATTTTTGGCCGGTTAAAACAAAGGAGTATGGGGCTTGGTGGTGCACGGTAGCAAATAGGAGGAGCTGTGCAGTGGGCTACGGTTTCATGTGGCTGGGCAGTGGCTAAGCAAGAGTGTTACGGTGCATACGTTGAACGTGGCTGAGTCGTGGCTGTGGGAGGTGGTTTCCGTGGTTGTTGTGTCTGAGATGGTGCAAAACATGGCTATTTAGGGACGTGTGTGGATGGTCACACCTGGGGCTGACCGTCCGGTGGGTGGTTTATGCGTCAACCGTAGGCTTTGGCCGTGGGGGAAAGATGTGGGTTGTTGGGTTCGACGATGGGGGTGATGGGTGCGATGGCGGTTTGCTTGGCTTAGAACAGAGGGTTGTGACTGGAGGTGTTTCAGGGCAGAGCTTGGAGGCCTCGGCAGCATGAGGTGGTGTCTTGCATGATCACAGCAGATTCATCCATGGACTGACTGTGCGCAGATTGGGAGATGCGAGGCAACTTGCCGTTTGAGGGACTTGGTGGCTATGAATGAAGAAACAAAATATCAAAGGGTGGGAAAACTGGGTTGTGTGCGTGAGTTTGGTGCTACCTGGACATGGAGACGTGAGGGAGATAACGTGCGGTAGCCCTAACTTATCAAACTGATGAACTGCTATACGTGAGTATATATACATCTAATACACAACTATTGTCCTAAATGTAATGGGATAGGAACGTTCATGTAGTAGAGAAAACGAACGTGAAGAGCAACCCTAGTTGAGGGAAGTTCTTCGTGTATGAGATGATGCCTAAATAGGTGGATGAAATCCTAGGAAAAATAGGAAGACGCGTGCATGGAGTGATCTCACCGGCTTGACTTTAGGGCTCGATAACAAATAAAATAAATAAAAGAAAATCCCACTTGTTTCATAAAATATTTACTGAATTAAACATAAATATCAAACTCAATAAAAGTCTATAATCCATCAATATAAAAATTGGGCCCATAACCAATTTTTTTAAAAAAATACCTGCTAAAACTCAAATGGGCCTTTCTTCCATATAAAAAAAAGAGAAATACTTTAAACCGATCCATATATTTTTCACTAAATAACAGACCTCCAATGAACAAATGCCACGTATAGATCCCATTTTATCAACACTATAACCTCACACAGACTAATCTTACAGGAACAAAAATAAATATGAAATCCTTCTCCCCCCCTTCTCCAGGCGATATCCCTTCCCCCCAGGCGAACCCCCGCGGCCCTCCTCCCCCCACCCCCTTTCGCAACCACCTCACATCGGTGTCGGGCCTTCCCTCCACCACCTCTCGTAACCACCTCGCATTAGCATCAAGCCCTGCCCCCACCCCCTCTCGAGCCAAACCCCTCACCTGCAGACCCTTCCCCCCAAGCGAAACCCTCGTGGTCCTCCTCCCCCCACCCCCTCTCGCAACCACCTCGAACCGACATTGAGCCCTACCCCCCCCCCACCCCTCTTGAGCCGAACCTCTCACTCGCAGAACCTCCTTCCAGGCGAACCCCACACTCAGATCTCGCCATCTCAGCCCAATGCCCACCTCTCGCCCCCCGCTCGAAACCTTCGTTGGCGAACTCCCTCTCAACCTTCGCTAGTATTCAAGCATTTGGTAAAGTAATCTTTCTAGTTTCTTACTTTGCTCCACAGTCATGAAATGGAGATTTTGCAAAGCTACGTAATGTACCTCGTGATTGTTCATTGTCGCTTGTGGTTCTTTACTTTTATGAAAAATTGTGATTGGATTTGTGATTATCTAAAATAGGATGTTTGAAATGGGTCTGTGATTATGTTTGAGTATGGCGGCGATGGACACTGCTGAGGGGACGGTGGCGATGGACACTGCTGAGGCAAACGCACTGTTGTGGACGATGGTGATGAAACTCGACTGCTGCGGATGACGGTGAATGTGAATGTGAATGTGAGGCGATAAATGATGATGAAAGACAATGTGGTTTTATGTTCTTTAGTATAGACTTTCTGACGTGGTGTCTTTTGATTGGGGATATTAAATGCCCAAAACTAGCCTGACTGTTCCAAAGAGGAACTCTATAAAACATGTCTCGTGTTGGGCCTAGGTGTTACAGTTCCGGTATAAAATTGTCATATAGTAATGCCTTTTGACTAGAGCTACACGTTCTTCAAGTTCGTATGCTCGAAGAGGTGGTGAAAAGAACTCTAGGAAATAACTGGAAAAGCTCTTCCTTGGTTAGTTTCAAATAGAGATAAAGAAGCAAAAGGGTTTGTACCTCCAAGAAGGGATTGTATTTGAGTAATAATAATCGGGAGAAGAAGGACAAAAGGGGGTTTGAGAGAGTCTTGAGGATGGCAGAAAAAAATTGGGCTAAGCATAAAGGAAGCATCAAAGCATAATCTCAATATGGTGGCTGATAACCGGCCCCATCACTAGGGTCTCGTGCTAGATGCTTCAACATTGGAGATAGTAAAAATAAAGGAATTGGATCCTATTTCTGTTGAGGAAGATAAAGGTTATCTCTTTGGGTAGCTTTGGATGAGGTTACAGATCCTCAGAATTTGGGGGCAATCATTAGGTCGGCTTACTTCTTTGGAGCTTCAGGGGTGATATGATTATCACAACCCAGTGGATAAGTCCATCAAAGGTTAAGTTTTGTTAAATGGTTCAAACTCTAATCTATTCTAGATGCATGATGTTACTCCCGGAATTGTTCGATTTTATAGCCGCAGCTCTTGGAAAATTTGTTGATACAGAAAGTGAAGGGTTTCATCCAGCACCTGGTATATAGACAAAGGGAGTTGCTTTGGCTGCTTGTTCTCGGTCTTTCATATTGATATAGCTATCTTTGTTTGCTGTTATAATTGATGACTAGGTCTGTGGTCCATTGTCCAAGTAAAGTAAGCATAAAAAACCTGCAAATATTTTTTTTATACTGATCATTCCTGTGTTAAAAGCTCTTCGCTTTAAATTTAACTAGTAAATGTTTCGTGGTGCCTTTTTTTTTAAAAAAAAAAATTCACTTTATTCAGTGGCAACAATTTTCCCTGCTCATATTATAAGAATGGCCATTCACCTAAACCAGATAGGCGGACCCCAGTGCTTGATTTGGATTTTAAAATGATGCAGTACTCTTATATCAGGATATAGAAAGAAGATGATGTAATGTGTAAATGGAAAATCTTGGGAGTAGAAGTCGGTAATTGCAATTAGACTTGGCTGCAATTACAGTTCGGTATCATAATATTTGTGTTTCTGGATTCCTCAATCTTTCGTCCTGTTTTCTATGATCTTTGTTTCTATCATGGGCAACACTAACTTGCTGGTTTAATGAAGGTCAATGATACAATCGAAACATTAGCAGGAGGTAGATACATCAATCAGGATGTCATTGCTGGTGTCATTTTAAACACTGGTACAAATGCAGCATATCATGTAGAAAGGGCACATGCCATTCCCAAGTGGCATGTGAATGAACACGTCTTGCTGTGGGAGACTTAAATGTGGCTTACGTGTGACATCCTTTCAAATATATTATATATAATTATTTTAATAATTTTTATTTATATTAAAAATTATGAATAATTAAAAGTAAAGATACTACTCATTAAAAACCAGTAGTTACATTCTTTGATGGAAGGAAGCAACACTTAGAAAATAGTGGATAAGGGTTTTGGCTTATCTACATATAAAGGTTTGTGATTTTCCATCAGTCACATTCATTAATATAAAAAGATTGGCTGAAAACCCTTACTCAATACTCTCCATATAGAAATTGTGAGGGTTCATAACTCGGAAACAATTGGTTCTTGCAAATACTTGATCAACGATGGTTAAAAGTTAGTATTCTAACGATTCTTTATTATTAGATTTTTTCCAAAATCTTATAATAGTGGTATCAGAGCCAACTCTTGTGCCATGTTGTTTAGTATAGATTTCAATTGTTATGTGGATTGTTTGTTGAAACACATGTCTGGGCATGATCTCTGTCGATATCGATCTGTGGGTTGTTGTTATTTGTTAGAGTTTTTCATTTTCATTTTTTTACCCAGACATGTTTTATTCATCATTATTTATTTCAATTTGTATTTGTATTTCAGAGAGATCTGAAATGTTTTTGACTTTGTAAATCAAAAAAATCCTTGTGAATTTGTTGATGAAACGAGATTTAAGTTTAACAACTTATCTGTTATTTGGTATGATTTTTCTCACAATCTTTTCCGCAAGAAAACGAGAATTTTTTTTTTCATTTCTGGATGAAGGTTAGGGATGAATTTTTCATCTGTTTGCATGCCGACTCACGGCGCTTTTTTCCTGATACACCGTTTTAATTAATTGGCATGAAATGAAACAGTGCCTTTTCAAATCACGCCTCTCAAGGCATTTGCAGTGGCTTTTATTAGAAAAGATACGATTTTTTCTGGCTTGTAACTTGCGGTCCTTGGGGTAGGGATTTCATTCAATTGAATCCCTCGAACCAAACGACGCGTATGGAAAGCTTGACCACTGGATGGTTGAGTCTCAGTTACTGAAAAGGTAATTTTCGTTTGTATAAAATAATAATGAGTAATGCACGCTAAGTAGTACGTGTCATATTTATTATTATTAAATAATAAAAAAATATGTATTAAATGATGATTATTTAATAATAATAAATATATCACATCTTACTTAATGAGATGATAATATAGTATATATAATTTTTCAATAATAAAACATATGGTGAAAAGGACAATGCATAAAACGTCCTATTTAATTGTATTAATATATATATGTGTGTTTGTCTAATCATTTGGTCAGCAAAATTATGGTTATTAATTTGTTTGGTTACTTTACACAAATCAAAGACTCATAATTAGATTTGTGCATATAAACTAGTAATATATTTTGAATCATCTTGATGTTGGATTATTAGTTGATGTAATATCATCATAATTGAATACGTCATAGTGAATCAGTATGATATGGTGAATATATTAAAAAAAAATGCCATATTAGAGTATAAATATTTTTATGTATTAAGAATAACCACAACATCTTAAGATACACTAATATTTTAATATATTTGATTTTATGTTGTTATAATGGCATTTTATATTGCAATTAAATCATTATGGTAATTACTTGGCCCTACAAGGAGGTAATTATTAAAAAAATGATGATTTAATTGGAATAAGTAGGGTTGTTCACCGACTAGACCCGACCAAACTCGGGAAAACCAAATTCCAAACCGACCCAAATCTGTCTCATTACTGATTACCCATTAACCGATTACTCGATTTTTTTTTTTAAATTTTTTTTGGGAGATTTCTCTCACTAACCTAGTTCCAAATCATAATCAAACCCACACGATAATCATCTTAAAATCGAAATCGAATGGAACCCAGATGCCAAATATGATATTAGCATTGAAAAAAAAGAGCACATTTACTAGACCTAGAAGAATAACCAAGAAAAGAAAAATAAGAAAGAATTTGATACAAAATGGAATAAACAAGAAAGATGGTTATTGTACCATGATTCTCCTGTTCTTGGGCTTGATTTCCTAGACGGTGATTTCTTGATTCTTGATCACCAACTTGAAGAGTGCTCTGTTTCGTTCTTGAAACTTTCCTTCCCAAAATGCGTGAAGAAACAGAGATAAACATAACTAATTTCATAAAGCAAGCCCGGCTGTGTTGAGAGAGAGAGAGAGAGAGAGCCGGAGAGTGGTAGATGACTGATGGTGTTTACACAATAGAGAGAGAGACTCACGGGACTAGAGATAGTAGAGAGAGAGACTCACCTTCTGGAAGAATCCTGAAAGGTATAGCTCAATATAATAATATTCCTCAATGGTCAAATGCCATATTTTATAATATTGTTAGAAGGACACTCACCAAAGCTAGCATTAATTCTGGGTTTAAAAATACTTTTCTATTCGGGCTCCACACATACATACGTTCTGAATTGGAAATCGGTTAAAATTGAGTAACGGGTAATACCCGTTTCCGATTTTAACCTTAAATGCGTCGGCTTTTCGGGTCAGGATAATTCAGAAAACGGGTCGGGTCGAGCTTTCGGTTTTAGATAGTGAAAAGGATATCAGGTAAAGCAGATTTCCTATACCCATAGGTGCGGGATCTTTTTTTCTTAAATATTTGTAAAACACTAGTCTTATTATAAAGAAAAATACAAGCGAATCTTATGCATATTGCAATCTTTACCCACATGGAGATTTATATTTGTTTTTTGAATTAAACATTGGTCAATTAAAACTATAGTTATTGTTTGATTCAAAGCATTGATATATGTTCTTGATTATGTTATTGCAGCTACTATGACTTATTTTTTAAATAGTGAATCTTCTAATACTCCAATTCTAAATGGGGATAATTTTTCGGACCGGAAAGAAAATGTTCTTTTAACATTAGGGTGTATGAACTTGGACTTGGCACTTCATGTGGATGAACCACCGAATCAAGTTCATTGGTAGATAAAAATACCTATGAAAGGTGGGAGCGGTCTAACCAATTAAGTCTAATGCTCATCAAGTCACATGTGAGTAAGAGTATTAGAGGTTCAATCCCAGAGTGTGATAAAGTCAAGGACTACATAAAGGCCATTGAAGAGCAATTGTTAGTTCTGATAAGGCATTGGTTAGCACCCTAATGAACAAATTATCAGTTATGAAGTATGGCAAATCCAGAAGCGTGCATGAGCACATAATGAAAATGAGGGATATTGCGGCCAAACTAAGGTCTTTAGAAATTGAGATCTTAGATTCATTCCTTGTCCATTTCATACTCAACTCTCTTCCTACAGAATATGGACAATTTAAGATTTCCTACAACACACATAAGGAAAAATGGTCCTTTAATGAACTCTTAACCATGTGCATACAAGAAGAAGATAGATTGAAACATGAAAATATTGAAAGTGCTCATTTTGTTACTCAAAGGAAGGGACAGTGGAAGAAAGGCAAAAGTGTCGGTGTTAATAAGTGGAAGAAGGATGGAAAAGCGCCATTTAAATGCTATAGAGACAATGATACATGTTTCTTCTGCAAGAAAAAATGGCACAAAAAGAAAGATTGCATAAAGTATAAATCTGGCTTGAGAAGGAAAAGTAATCTCAATTCTCTTGAGTGCTATGAGTCCTATTTTGTAGACTCTTATCATAATACATGGTGGATTGATTCGGGTACTTCAATTCATGTTGTCAATATCATGCAGGGGTTTCTCAGCCTAAGGAAACCGATGGGAAGTGAACAAGGCATCTACTCAAGAAATGGGATGCGTTCACATGTCGAGGCTGTAGGAACTTTTAGACTTATTTTAAATAATGGTTATATTTTGGATCTTGAAAACACATTTTATATACCTTCATTTTCTAGAAACTTGGTCTCTATATCTAGATTAGTACTTTTGCGATTTGAATTTAACTTTGTGAATTCAAATGTTTCTGTATTTAAAAACTTCACATTTGTAGGCTTTGAGACCTTGATTAATGGTTTGTATAAATTAAATTTAGATTTTGTTTTTCAAAATAGTCTATTAACTTTGCGTGATGAAGTTGGCACTAAACATAATATTATTGATAAGTCCTCCTCTATATTGTGGCATAGAAGATTGGGACATATCTCCATCAAGAGAATTAAAAGATTAGTTAATGATAGAGTCTTAAAGACTTTAGACTTATCAGATTATGATACTTGTCTGGATTGCATAAAGGGTAAGCAAACCAATAAAACCAGTAAAGGTGCCAAGATGAGTGAGGAAATTCTTGGAATCATACACACTGACATCTGTTGACCATTTAGTACCCCTTCTTTGAATGGTCAGAGATATTTTATCTCATTTATTGATGGCTATTCACAATTTATGTATCTTTACCTCATTTTTTTATAAATCTGAAGCACTAGATGCTTTTAAAATCTATAAAAAGGAATTAGAGAGGCAATTAGAAAAGAAAATAAAGATCGTAAGATCTGACAGGGGTGGAGAATATTATGGTAGATATATAGAGTCAGAGCAACGACTGGGTCCATTTGCAAATTTTCTCATGAAGGAAGGCATTATTGCTCAGTATACAATGTCAGGTTCACCTCACCAAAATGGTGTTGCTGAAAGGCGAAACCGTACCCTTATGGACATGGTAAGAAGTATGCTCAGTAATTGTAATCTTGCTTTATCTTTGTGGAGTGAGGCCTTAAAAGCTGCAGTGTATATCTTAAATAGGGTTCCATCTAAGGTTGTTTCCAAAACACCATTTGAATTATGGAAAGGATGGAAACCTAGTTTAAGGCATATGTGGATATGAGGTTGTCAAGTTGAAGTTAGGGTCTATAATCCACAACTAAAGAAATTGGATCTAAGGAAAGTTAGTGGTTATTTCATTGGCTATGCAGAAAATTCTAAGAGCTACAGCTTTTATTGTCCCTCACATACACCCATAATTGTGGAAGCTAGAAATGTAAAATTTATTGAGGGTTTTGGAATAAGTGGGAGTAATGTTCCTACAAAGATAGAGTGGGAGGAAAAACGGAATTTAGATATTACATCTGTGAATGAAAATGAAATGATTGTCATTCAAGGAAATAATCTGATACCCTTGAAGCTCAATCAATTCAAGAACCACTACCACCTCATGAGGAACATACCAACTTTGACTCTATAGTTCAACATCCACATAATATGGATGAAACTGTAGAATTAAGAAGATCCTCTAGAATAAGGAATCTGCTATTTCTGTTGATTATTGTGTACCTACTAGAATCCGACTTTGATGTGGGACCTAAAGATGATCCCATCTCATTTTCACATGCCATGAGTGGAGAAAATTCAAAATTTTGGCATGATGCTATGATAGAAGAAATGGAATGCATTGCTAAAAATCAAGTCTGGGAGATTGTCGAGTTACCTAAAGGAGTTAACGCCATTGGCTATAAATGGGTTTATAAAACCAAGAGAGACTCAAATGGTAATATCGATAGATATAAAGCCAGACTTGTAGATAAAGGATTTACACAAAGAGAAGGTATTGACTACCACGATACTTTCTCTCCAGTTTCTAAAAAGGATTCTTTTAGAGTGATCATGGCATTAGTAGCTCACTTTGATTTAGAGCTACATCAAATGGATGTGAAAACAGCTTTTTTGAATGGGACACTTGAAGAAGAGGTATATATGAAGTAACCTGAAGGGTTTCATTCTGATAAAGGTGATCATTTAGTTTGCAAGTTAAAGAAATCAATTTATGAACTAAAACAAGCATCCTATCAATGGTATTTGAAATTTCACGATGTTATTACTTCATTTGGTTTTATAGAGAACATCGTGGATAACTGCATATACCATAAATTTAGTGGGAGTAAGTTTATTTTCTTAGTCCTATATGTTGATGATATTTTGCTTGCAACTAATGATTTGGGTCTACTGCATGACACCAAAAAAATTCTATTCCAAAGCTTTGAAATGAAGAATTTAGGTGAATCCTGTTATGTTTTGGGCATAGAGATTCATCGAGATAGGTCTAAAAGAACTTTAGGACTTTCTCGTAAAGCCTACATTGAAAAGTTGTTGGAATAATTTAAAATGAATAAATGTACAACCAATGCAGCACCCATATTAAAGTGTGATAAATTCAGTTTAAATCAATGTCTGAAAAATGCTTTGGAAAATAAAGAAGTAGAAAACATTTCATATGCATGTGCTGTTGGTAGTTTAATGCATGCACATGTTTATATAAGACTTGATATTGCATATGCTGTGGGAATGTTGGGAAGATACCAAAGCAATCCTGAAATTGAACATTGGAAGGTAGAGTTTATAGCATGCTTTGAAGCAACTTCATAGGCGAAATGGTTGAGGAGTTTTATCACAGGGCTTCAAGTTGTGGATTCAATATCTAAGCCTTTAAGAATTTACTGAGATAATTTGGCAACAATTTTCTTTTCTAAGAATAACAAGAGTGGGAGCAAAAGTAAACATATTGACATAAAGTGCTATCAGAGAGAGAGTCAAAGGAACAAAAAGTCTCAATAGAGCATACAAGTACATCTTTTGTGATTGCAGATCCCATGACAAAATGGCTCTCAATAAAAATGTTTTTGAAACATGTACAGAGCATGGGGTTAATGAGCTCATTTTATGTTTGATTTGTTCATTGTATACAGTACTTGTTGTTGTCAAGAATAATATTTTTATTTGTGCACATAAAGTATTTGCTCCTAATGTATGATGTATAGACCCAGAATGACTTATAGGAAGTTATTCATATAAAGATATGTCACATATGGAAATTTATTTAGAGAGACTAATATAGTGTAATACATAGAAGGAAATGTTAATATAATAACATAACGACCATGATTCATGTATTATATCTTTCTTCTAAAGGTTATGGTTTGAGTAGTTTTATTTGTAGCCATATGAGGTTTTGGTTACCTAGATGATTTTAAATGACTGTCACGTAAGCCAAGTGGGAGAATGAAAGAAAAAGTCTCCTTGTGGGAGACTTAAAGGTGGCTTACATGCCACACCCTTTCAAATATTATATATATATATATTTTAATAGTTTTATGTTTATATAAAAAATTATGGAAAATTAAAAATAAAGATACTACTCATTAAAAACCAACAATTACATTCCTTGATGGAAGGAAGCAACACTTCGAAAACAGTGGATAGGATCTCTATATAAAGGCATATGATTCTCCATCAATCACATTCATTAACGTAAAAAGATAGGCTGAAAACCCCTACCCAATACTCTCCATATAAAAATTGTGAGGGTTCATAATTAAGAAACAATCGGTTCCTGCAAATACTTTATCAACGATGGCCAAAGGTTAGTATTCTAACGATTCTTTATTATTAGATTTTCTCCCAAATCTTAGAGCATGGTCTTCTTCCTAAATTAGGAGAGATGGTAAGTGTACTTTGGTTATCAATTTTGTGAAACTCTTACCTGCATTTTTCCATCACGTTTTTGTTTCACTTAAAAAATTGTTCAGGAGTAGTTCTTAGTGTTTACTGCATTTTTCCATATTGTAGGTTATCAATATGGACTGGGGTAACTTCCGGTCATCCCACCTTCCATTAACTGTAACACCCCGTATTTTAGTGTATTTTTATTGAAGGATTATTTTTATTAATTCAAAAATTTATTCTCTTATTTTAAAATTGTTGGATTTTTAGTGGGTTTATTTTTATGATTTTTAAAATTTGCAAAAATTAAATTTGGTATGTTTTCTTAATATTTATTATTGTGATGCATTTAAATTGTTCTTTATTTTAAATTAATTGATTGTTGGATTTAATTATTGTATTTTCATTATATCATTACGTTTAAATTATTTAAATTGAGATGCTGTTTTGAAATCATTTTCGTTGGATCATTTTTGTGAGTCAAGATGTGAGGATTGTACCTCATTTCTTTCCCTTCACTTTTCTTTTTCCCCTTTTTCTTTTTCTTTCTTTTCTTTTTCTCTATTTCTTTCTCTTCCTTCTCTCTCCCCGCGCGTGAAGTCCCTGCACTCTCCCCGCCACGGTGAGCCGCTCGTGACCGACACCACCCACCGCCACAAGTTCCCCTCCCGCCGGCCATCATCCCCCACCAATCTCATCCCCTAACTCGCTGCCGTTTCTTCCCACGCATAACACCAAGTAGCGACGCTCTCTTCATTTCAGCGCTGCCGTGCGCCGCTCGTGCCCAGCACCGTCCAGCCGACCAGCTCCCCCACCCTCTGGCTACCTTACCCTTTTAATCTCAGCCTCCCTTGCGCCATCGTTAGCCGCCACGAGCCCCTCAAAGCTGCGGCGTATCTTGAGCTCCAGCGCCGCCGTCACACCACCTCCGGCCACCAACTCTTCACCACTTCATTCTCGACCTCATAGCAACCCAATGGACCCAACCACAGCTTCGATCCGTCACCGGTGAAGTACATCCAACCCCATTTCCGATTTGGGTATTTTTGGCCTAAAATCACCATTTGCGCCGCCACCCACGACAAACCATCACCACCATTGGCTTTACCGACCTCTCTAGGCCCTACCCTATCAATTTCGGGTCTTGGATTGTCTCAGTTGAAAAGTGTGTTTTTGAGACCCATGTCCACAGTGTATTTTACACTGTTACGTTGCTGAGCCGCCACTTCTTGTAGCTTCGTGATCCTTCTGAAATTATAATATAGCACTGTAAGTATTTTCCCAAAGAACTTTCATGATTTAAATGTATTTTTGCACTAACACATTTTATCTGTGAACTGGTTGGTTATGCCAGACTGAGTCCGAGGAGTTTTGGAGTCGGATGGATTGTGGACGGAGTTGTTGTATGTTTGGTTTGTATTGTTGGTTATTGTTATGGCGTTGTTCATGTACATGGCATATTACACACATGATCATGTTTGTAAATGAAACTGGGTTTTCGTGTACATACATTGATGTTCATGTGGTTATTGAAAACTGGATTTTCATGTGTTTGTTTGAAAATTGGATTTTCACGTCAAATGATTCTGAGTGTTTTTGAAACGACTGGATTGACTGGTTTGAGAAAAAGGAAAAGAGACTATAGGGATGGTGGTAAACAAGGATGGTGGTAGAGTCCCGCCTGCGATTCCCGCCTACGGTGCACGCGATAGGGATGGTGGTAAGCAGGGATGGTGGTTGTGTCCCGCCTGTGATTCCTGCCTACGGTGCACGCGGTAGGGATGGTGGTATAGTCCCGCCTGTGATTCCCGCCTACAGTGCTCTGATAAGTATTCATTGTGTGTGATAAATATTCATTGTGTGGAAAGGAACTGTAGGAATGGTGGTAAGCAGGGATGGTGGTAGAGTCCCGCTTGTGATTCCCGCCTACGGTGCACACGGTAGGGATGGTGGTAAGCAGGGATGGTGGTTGTGTCCCGCCTGTGATTCCCGCCTACGGTGCACACGGTAGGGATGGTGGTAAGCAGGGACGGTGGTAGAGTCCCGCCTGCGATTCCCGTCTACAGTGTCCGATAAATGGTTTGTTTTGTGTGAATCATTTTCTTGGAAAATGACGGACTATATTTTTGGGCCAAAATGAGATTTTGGCGTGTGTTGGAAATAATCATTTTTCTGGAAAAAATGGTATTTTATGGCTAAGTGTATTTTGTCATATGAATGCATGTTGGTTGCATTAATATGTTTTTATCCCGAGAGTTGTTTGGTTTATACTTACCTGTGGTACCATTTTATGGTATCACAGATTTTGATGCAGATGTGGATGACGAGCCTTAAGCTTGGCTCCGTTGGCGGAGTGATATGGGATCACTCCTGTTTATCGAGATTCGCTTTATCAATTATATATGTATTTGTTTTGTAATATATTTTGGGATGACTGTATAACTTTTAAAGATGATTTGTTTTGAATATTTGTATTTAAAATTCTGGTACTTAGTAGACTTATTTATATTATCCGCTGCGATTTTTATTGTGCACTTCTGTATGTTGCACACACTTGAGCACATTTCGTTGGGATGCGTGACCCGTGTTGTCATCATCCTGACGTCACGATTCCCTTATTTGTTTTGTACGTGGGAGTTGGGGCGTCACACTAACAGAATATGATCAAGCACAAGACGATGAGAGATTAAACCCTGGAGAACAAGTCAACTCCTGCGAAATCTTAATCATGCCTTAAATACATCTCTGCTTATTTGAATGGCTCACTGAATATTTGTTACACCTTCCATTCCTTTAATACTGAGGCAGGAAAATCTTTTATATGCCAACCCCTGTTTAAACTTGTCTCTCTTTCTGATAGTGACTTCACTTTTACTTATGCAACTTGAACTTTTTGTATAGTCTTCTTTTTCATTTATACCGTGCACCAATGAATAGTGACTTGAATTTATGCCTATTTCCAAAATTGTTTTTGGTTCTGTATGTCATATTTGTTCCCATCAGAGATGAAGAGGGGCCACAGGGACCAAAGAGTAGAGAAACCAGAAAGAGAACATCCCCCCCCCCCCCCCCCCAAAAAAAAAAATCTAGGAAACATAAAGAAATTATGGGCAATTTCCTTCGTCGTCCTGTCCCTTCCCACCCTCTTAACTTCGTGGGTATGTTAATGACAGTGAAACCATTGGCAATTTGACCGTATGGGTTTTGCAAATGGGCAATTCTTTGCCACCAATTTGACTTGGTGGTCTTTTTTCATGCAGCTTTTTCTTTATATATTTCTGGGTAATCTAGGCTTTGCCATTTTTTTTAACATTTATGTTATTTTGATTGGCACCGAGTGTTCTGAGGGTGTACCTGATTTTTCAGAGGCCTAAGTTGGATGTTATTTTGAAAATATCTCAATATTATTTATTATTTTATTATTATGTTTAACCTATTTTTCACTACTATTCAATATTCTATTGTTACTTTTTCATTATTTTTTCACTACTATTCACATAATACCTCATTATCCAAACCCAACTTAAATCTTCGGAAAAAATACTTGTTCTTGCAATAAGTGCTGCTACCATGGAGCATAGAAAAAGAAAACAGAAAGTGAATCATAATAGAAGAATTCTATGCATCAGCCACTATTCACTTTCACACCCCACACCTATAGTTTTTTTTTATTTTTATTTTCATAGGGTGTGGGGATAATTTTCATAGGATGTGAGGTGTGGGGCCAGGGGGACATGATGGATGTCAGTTCTTCTGACGGACAATGGGGGATGGACGCATGTTCTTGGCACTTGGGGCATTTTTTCACGAAGTCCTCTGCATCCCGGAGGGAGTGGGGCCAATAGCACACGTGACTCTGGAGGCCAACACCCTTCTACGAGAGTGACTCTGGCGGCCAGTGTATCTTAGCTAGGACATACTAGGCTTCCTCAGGCGAGATGCACCTTAGAAGGGGCTCAGAGAAACCTCTTCTGTACAAGACTCTTTCCAACAACTTGAAACGTGCCGCTCTATTTCTAATCTTTTGTGCCTCTACCTGGTCGCATGGGACCAGGCCTTCATCAAGGTACTTATGGGGCCTCTTCCTGGCTTGAGGTGGCCCTTGCCAAGCAGTCTGTTTTGTGGTTCTCCCCCCTTGGGATCTGCTGGATGTAGAAATACTTGAAAAGCTCACGCACCTCCCCCACCTTCTGGAGGTACTTATTCATTTTTTCCCCTTTTTGTGGCTAACTTCCACGTTACTTGACCGACTACCACTTGCGAGTGGGCTCTTACCTAGATATCGGTGACTCCTAACGTCCTAGCTATCAACATTCCCTTCGGCAGTGCCTCGTACTCGGCCTCGTTGTTGGTAGTTTTGAAGCCAAGTTTGATCGCATATTCATGCTCCTCCCTGAGCTCTGTGATGATGTGCACCCCTACACCCCCCAGCCCGGCAGGATGAGCTGTCGACGTAGACCTATTAGGGCTTGCCTTGGTGTGCAATAGGCACCTCTTCTAGAAAGTCTGAGAATTCAACTATGAAATTTGCTAGCACTTTCCCCTTGATTTTCATGCAAGGGAGGTACTCAATGTCGAACTCACTTAGTTCAATCACCCAGTTTGTCATCCAGCCAGATGCATCGGGTTTCTGTAATATTTTTCTGAGGGAAATATCAATGAGCACCTTCATCAAGTGAGCTTGGAAGTATGGCCTTAGTCTCCTTGCGGCGATGACCAATGCGAATGACAGCATCTCCGTTCGGGGGTATTTGGCCACGACTGCTCGAAACACTCGTCTCATGTAGTAGACAGGTTGTTGCTCCCCTCCCTTGATGCAGGTTAAGACAACGGACACGACGTTCAGGGTTACCGCCAGGTATATAGTCAAGCTTTCTCCTAGCTTGGTCTTACTAAGAAGTGGTGGGTGGGCCAAGTACCCATTCAACTCAGTTAATGCACAGTCGCACTCTGCGTCCCATTCCAATGCCTTTTTTAGGACCTTGAAGAAAGGAAGGCAGAAGTCAGTTGACCATGCTAAGAACCAATGCAGGGTCGTTACTCTCTCTGCCTACCTTTGGACCTCGTGAATTGTTCTCGGTGTGGCCATACTCATTATCGCCTCCACCTTTTCTATATTGGCCTCGATTCCTTGCTCCAAGACCATGAAGCCCAAGAACTTCTCCGACTTGACGCCAAAGTGTGGCCAAAGGCACACTTCAGCGAGTTGAGCTTCATTTGTAATCTCCTCAGCACTACGAAAGCTTCCCGACTGTTGGCGATATGCTGCTTGGGTTTCCTGCTTTTGACCAAGAGATCATTTACATATACCTCCATGCTCAGCCCGATTTGCTCCTTGAAAATTTGATTAACCAGCTGTTGGTAAGTTGCACCGGCATTCTTCAGACCGAATGACATAGCTTTGTAGTAGCAGTAGAGTCCTCGGTCGGTGATGGAAGCTATCTTTTCCTCATCGTTTGGGTTCGTCCTGATCTGATTGTACCTTGATTATGCGTCCATGAAATTGTTCAAGGGGTAGCCAGCCATAGAGTCCACTATCATGCCTATGCACGGTAGGGGGAAGCTGTCCTTCGGGCAGGTCTTGTTGAGGTCGATGAAGTCAACACATATTCTCCACTTCTCACTCACCTTTTGCACCAAGACCATGTTAAAGAGCCATTCGAGGTAGTGGGCCTCCCTGATGAACCCTACGGCTAGGAGGCTACGACACTTTTACTTGACCTTCTTAGCCTTGGGATCCACACTTAGGCGATGCTCGATGATTGCTTTGTCGATTCCAGTTATTTCTTCATTGCTCCAGGCGAACACGTCTCAGTGCTCGGCGAGAAGCAGTTTTATGAATCTTCTTAGATCGAGGGCTATTTTGGTCCCCACACGGGCAGTTTGCTCGAGTCTCTACGGGGCCTCTGACACCAACTCTAGGGGGCTCATAGAGCT
Source organism: Juglans microcarpa x Juglans regia (assembly GCF_004785595.1). NCBI lineage: Eukaryota > Viridiplantae > Streptophyta > Magnoliopsida > Fagales > Juglandaceae > Juglans > Juglans microcarpa x Juglans regia. The sequence goes on from NC_054597.1 coordinate 28,252,716, forward strand.
CTACCTGCCTTACTGCCTACTCATCCTTAACTTCCTCATCCATCTCTATCAAGGTCGGCGGTGGAGGCAGGTCGGCAGCATCTCAAACTCCTTCGAGAGCTCGGACCTCTTTGGCCTCTTGCTTCAACTCCCGCGCATGGCATTCTCGTGCCCACAGGTTGTTCACAACTTGCTCACAACGGACCTTGCCCACTCCCACAGGAGTTGGAAATTTCATCTTCAGGTAGAATGTGAAGGTCACTGCCGTCAGGTTGTTCAGTGTTGGTCACCCTAGGATTGCATTGTAGGAGGAGGGTGCTTTCACCATGAGGAAATCCACCATGGTAGCTGCCATCATCCCTGCTAGGATGGATAAGGTGATGACTCCAATTGGTTGGACTATGTCTCCGGTGAAGCCTTTGAAGGTTGTTTGGGTAGGCTGTAGCCGATCGGGGGTGATGCCTATTTGGTCGAAGGTTTTCCATAATAAAATATCGGCAGAACTGTCGTTATTGATCAGAACCTTTCTCGTTGCATAGTTGGCAATCTGCAAGGTCACTACCAAGGCATCGTCATAAGGGTGGAGGATGCTCTCTTCATCCTTCTCACTAAAGGTTATGATCGTCCCCTCGAGTGGCTCTTGGAGCTCGACACCGCCTTACTAGCAGTGAAAACTTCTTCATACCGAGCCCTTCTGGCATATCCTCCTACGATCATGCAGATTTCACCCACAGGATCATTCCCTCTGGAAGGGCCTATTTGGTGCAGACTTACTCTGGGGCGTCCTCTCACCCTTTGCCTTGCTAGACTTTCACTTCTCTATTTCCGCGTGCCACCATCGGGTCATCATGCGTGCTGCTTGTCACCCCGTTGGTCTAGCAGTGCTTCTAATTCCTCCATCTTTCGCTTTCTGGTAAAGTAGTCTTCTGTTCAGTGGCTATCGGTGCAGTGGTAGGTGCAGTATTTGGGGTGGGCCAGACCTTGTTGTTGTTCTCTCTACGGGCTTGGGTTTCTTTTTAGCTCCACGGCCATGCTGGAGTGTATGCATGGCCAACCCGTTCGCAAGTAGGCTGCTCTTCCTTGCGCTTCTTGCATGCCTTCTTTTTGTTACTTTCCCAACCCATATTGTTGCTATGCTTGGTGGCTCTTTTGTTTGCCTAATCAAACTCGATCTTTCGAGGGGCTATCAATGCTCGGAGCATGTCTTCGGCATTTATGAAACCGTCGGCTCAGTCCATGAACTCCCTTAACAGTTTTTTGATTTTGGTCTTAAAGGGGATACAGGGACAGAGCTCCCCTAGCAGAGCCACCACGGTGATCTTTTCATCATGGTCGTCTGTTGTCATGTGCTCCCTATTGAACCGAGAGAGATATGACTACAAACTTTCTTCATCTGCTACTTCACCACCAAGAGATAGGTTGTGGGACGCCTTATTTTCTTGTCTTCCATGAATTGCGTCAGGAAGAGACGGGCCAGTTTGACAAAGTTGTCAATGGTACAGGGCGAAAGGGACTCGAACAATGTTCTTGTCGTCCCCTTCAAAGTGAGACGAAATGCCTTGCACGCGACTTCTCCCGAGAATCTGTGCAGGGTCATATGGGCTTTGAATGTTTCCAGATGTTCCAGGGGTTCCTTAGACCCATCGTATGCGTCTATCTATGTAACTTTGAATCTTGGGGGAAAGGGAACCGCCATAACCTCAGCGCTATACAGCAGGTCCGTGATAGTGAGCAGCTAGTCCATTGTAGTCGTCGTACCCATCCGTTTGGCCATCTCAGCTTATTTGTCCCCGAGTTCACGGAGCTTGAGGTGCATTTTGCGCCACTCTTCTTCAGCTACCCGTACTTCATGGACTCGATGGGACACGAAATGGTGGCTATGCTCACCTCTCTCCAACTCCTTGTTGGTTCTCCGCACGGAGGCATTCTCCTGGCGAAGAGCCGTCACCTCCACCATCAGCTTCTATATCATTTCACATTGTCCGTTGACTCTTACTTCCATTGTTTCGGGTTGTTCTTCTTCACGATGTGAGGCTTGAGAGCGTGTCATTGCCGGCACGCGAAGGATATGCTATTATAGGAAAGAAAAATATCCCACAGACAGAGCCATTGTTGAAGTCGTGTTTCACGGCCTGGGAAACTCCACACTGCTAAGCTTAGTGTGGATCCTATTGAGATAGAGAACGGGGGGCTCGGGGCACCTTGGTACATCTGATGCGTAAGTCAATTGTTGGTACAGGGTGGCCAAGCAAATGAAAGAGAAAAGTATTCAAAATCAGAGTGAGAGAGAGCCCTTAAAGGGTGTGAGAGGGTATTTACATACCTGGCCAACGTGATCTTCTGGCAAATGGGATTCGAGGAGTGTCGTTTGTACATGTCAACAGGGTCGTAGGGGTGTTGCCCACGTCCCCTCCTCCTGCATTCCGTGTCAGCCTTTCGTCAGATGGTAAGACCCCATGCCTGTCAGTACCCCGAGCGCAAGGGGTGGTCCTTGACACCCTGCTCCTAAGTTGTCGATGCTTCCATCTATGCTGCTTTCAGCACCTGGGTGTCAGTGTCCTTCTAACACCTTGATTTGACCATGATGCCTTGATCAGGGTGATCAAGGGCGATCCATACCTCTTATCGATCCCCACACAAGAAGCGTCTTCTACCCCTTCCCACTATGGGCCTTCCAGGTCAGCCTGGCCCATGCTACCCAAGCGACCTGGGCCAATTCGTTTGGCCCACCCCAGGTCTAAGGGATTACTCCCCTCACAGTATCCTTCGAATTCCTAGCATATTTCTAGGGGATTACTGCCCTCACACAAGCATTCCATTGTTTACTAAGAAATACTACTTTTAAGTTCTTTCAATTGTTTCAGTTAGGTGGTCTGCCTGGCACCTAAGAAATACTACTTTTAAGTTCGTAAGTTTGTCAAAAGGATCTTTGAGCATGCAATCGATCTTGCAAGCCAGTTTAAGAAGAGTGATAATCCCTTACATGAAGAATCTTTGGTTTTGGCCATGCTTTTGTGGTGACATATTGGGGTGATTAGGGAATTATTTAGGATATCAATTTTTGTATTTGTCATTTTAATTAAACGTAATAATGTTTACCCTTTGGGTAGTGTAAGGGCTTCAAAGGATTTAAAAAATTACTCATTAAAAATAGAGTAAAGCAGATGGTAAAAAAGGCTTGAAGAACAAAAAGTTTTCAAAAATTGGGGAATGAAACGACGAAGTATAGTGAAACAGAGGATAATTTAGTATGAAAATGCAAACACAATGGTGAAGTTAGTACTAAAAAGAATATTTTGGAATGGAATTCCACTAAAGCACAAGGGCTGAATTCCATGATATTCTTTTTAGTAATAACTTCACCATTCAATTCTTTTTAGTAACCATAGAGGATTTGATCTTTTATTTCTCTTGAACAATGCTAAGCATCTTAATTTGGCTTTGAACTCGTAGGAAGGGAAAAGTGTAACAACCCAGTCCCAAAGGGGGGAGAGAGTTACTTTCTGTGACTTAAACTCACATCTCACAATGCATATATAGACTTCAATTTCTCAATTATACATAGATCTCATTGTATATGATCAACTAATCCAATATAAATAATCTAAAAATACCACAAAACTTCAAAAATAAACATCAACCTTCCGGTAATCATAGAAACCTTCTAAGCTTAATCCACCATGCTTAAATCATCTCACCCATACTCCTAGTCTTGATCCTCAGCTAAAATATTCAAATTATATGAAAAATATTGTGAAAATAAGGAGTGAGTTATCAATAACTCAGTAAGCAGAGAACATATACTAGTATGTAAACATGAGCCTTTTCACAGAGTTCAGAATGGAGATCGCAAAAACGTGTTATCAAAAAATCAGAGCGACGTTTCAAACAGTTCATATTCAAAGACCCTCTAGCATAACATAACTGAACATCTTCATCTTATCATGTCATCATATCACATCATATAGCCATAACATATCATATACCATGTTTAACCCCTGTGGTAGGGTTGTCTTATACCCAGTGACCAAATCAGATAGTATCAGAATGTTTTCCTTATTCATTCTCAAAGCCCAAGTATGAACACAGAAAAGAACATGCATAAAAACCACTTTATTTTCAAAGTGGGTGCACTCATATCATAGATGTTGTACCAACCATATAACAAATTAGAGCCATCTTATTAGAACCAAAAATAGGATCAGAAAGTCATGCCAAAGACTTTTCAGATGTCATATCATATCAAATAGAAACATGAACATTTTCTTATCATTTTCACATAAAGGAAACGGATTTAGAGCATCTTCATATAACATGTACAAATTTCACAAACTTCATATTCGCTCCTTTGCACATTTCAGAAACATGTCAAAATATTTCTCATGTCTACACTAGTCATGTCAGAAAATACTTTCTCTTTTATAAAGATTTCATGAGTAATGCAGAACAAATAACTGAGGTTATTTTCACATTTCTTTTCAATACATATCGTGCACATTTTTCATAAAATCAACATCAATTCATTTTTTTTATGCAATGTCTAGTATAAGAACTCCGCTTACCTGTACATTTTAACTTTTCTGAATTCTCTCACAATTGTGCTAAATGAATATCAATCGTTACCTATAAAATAGTTGCATGACTTGTGTGAATTTCCAATTGTAAATATATTTCATAATTAAAGCCGAATAATGAAAGAATATATTTTCCTTTAACATCTAAAATCCTCGAACACTGAAATACCATTACTCCAAATACTTTGATTTTTACATAATTTTCTCCAAACAATTACACAATTGAATCCTAAGATCATGTTACTCATAAATTGATCTCAGAATATTATCATGCAAACACATGATCTTGATACCAAACTATACATATTAAATTCATGATATCCACCCATGGCCTGTAAACCTCTGAGCCCATAACCCAAAACAAAATAGCATACTAATTACTAGAAATAATTAAACCTAAGACCGCCTAGGAAATCAACTTCCTCATAAAATTGGGCTCACTAGAAACTCATAAAATAAAGCCCAGAGCACATGAACATTCAAACCCATCAGACCCTAATAGTCATATATGGCCTTGAGGTAACTACACACACTAGCACTATTGCTGAGTGTCCTCATCTAAAAGCCAACATATGAGAGAAAAAGATTATGCAGCAGATGCTTACCTAGCGGAAACCAGGCACTAAGCAAAGGAAATCCAACGGCTGGCGAAGATGAAATCATGGCGGCCTCCTTTGTGGCACATGGTGGAGTTCGGAGGGATAGAAAGAGAGAGAGTGGTGGCTTAAGCACCTCGATGGGGGAGCTGCTCTGTTTTTGGCAAGGGAAAACATTAGCCCCTTGGCGTACGATGGTGGCTTGAGTTTCACGGTGCAAGGTGGCGGCAGTGTGGAGCTCCCGATGCGAAGTGGTGGCTAGAACCGAGGGAACGTGGGAGAGGCTTGCTTGGTGGTGGTGCATGCGCTGGAAGACTGTTGGTGTGAGATGCATGAGGTGGTGTTCCTTTGCTTGGGTACTGATGGCGAAGCTACGACACGGCAGTGGCATGCGGTTGCATGGTTTTCTGCGTGTAGGTGTTCTAGTTGTGGTGATGTGGGGAAGACACGTGCAAACTGAAGGGGCGGTGGTCGTGAAGTGCTTGTTGTTGGTTTCGAATGTGGTTTGTTGATTGGGTGTTGAACGATGGGTAGCCTACGACTGAGCGGTAATTGGCCTCATGTCGGTTCTCCGAGTGTGCTATGATCATGGCTGAGATGTATCTGTTCTGAGTTGCACAAAATAGAGGCATTCAGTTGGTCTATTCTAATGAGGGTGGTGCTACTGTAGGGTGGTTTCCGCGATCTGCTGTGTGTGGGATGACTGCTAGTGTGGACTAGAGGGTTGTTGGTGCATGCAGGGGTAGCAATGTGGGTGAAGGCTTGCGGGTTGGTGTTAAGCGGTGCTGGGGTAGAGTGGGTCTACGGTGGTGTAAGGTAGAGGCAATGGGCCTGGCAGCTTCCGTCGTGCAGAAGTAGGGTGGTTCTCACGGCTGCCGGTTGAGGAGAGTAGACAAGGAGGTGAAAATAAATTTGGGAGAGAGACCAAGAGGAAGAAACAGAGGAGAGAGAGAGAGCGAGAGAGAGAGAGAGAGAGAGAGAGAGAGAGAGAGAGAGAGAGAGAGAGAGAGAGAGCGAGAGAGAGCATCCGTTGAGAAGATAATATGAGGGTGAAGAAAAGAAAATTAAATTGAAGGGGCATGGATAAAAAGTGGGATTCATGGAAGAATAAATGGGGGAGCAACTAACGTGAGGAGAAGATTTCGGGGGGAAAACAAACCTTCGGGATGGAGCATGGGTTCGGGGAAGAAGAAACTGAAAGGAGAAGGTGTCTTTCCCGAAAAAGACATCATGTGGGTCTTCTGGGCTGGGCTATTCCTGAGCTTGGGTTGTGGGCTTGGGCTCTGGGTATTACAAAAAGCATCTCTGTTGCCACATTATTCTCTCCATTTCTGACTAGCTGGTTGCACAGTAGCAAAACCTTCAGAACTGCTTTGATGGATGGCCTGGTAAAAGGCTATGTGCCAATACAATAGAGTCAAGTCTGAAAACATGACACATTTCATTTAAGTGATAGGGCTCCTTGACCTCTTCATCCAAGGCATCACCTATAGGTTTTCCATCTTGAATGTGTTGCAATGCCCATTTGTCTAGGGATATGTATTCATCACCATCATTGACTTTCCTCTTGGTTGCCAGTTCTAGAAGGATAATCCAAAAATTGCATACATTGATCTTCTCATTAATTCTGGTTGTCCGAGCATACTCTGCATTTCAATTCAACAACATAAAGCTAAGCCAAACTTTTGGTGATGGAAAAAGAGGAAAACATCATTAATAAAAGGAAACTTGAAAATTTATATAGTTATACACCTGTAGCTATGTAGCATGTAGCTCAAAGAGCCAGCCACTGCTAACATTGTAGCCAGTTCTCCCTCCTTGACCAACATCTTTGCTCGACCAAAATCAGCTATTCGTGCGTTGAAATCGAGATCTAAAAGGATGTTGCTTGAATTCACATCCTCGATGAACAATGGGTAGTGAGCAATCATGATACATATGGGAGAGCCCCTGGGCAGCTCCAACTTCACATCTCTTGAACAATGTTGAGCATCCTCATTTGGCTTTGAATTCCATAGGAAGAGAAAAGCATCTTAGTTTCCTCATTCTTCTCTCCATTTCTGACTAGTTGGCTGCACTAGAGCAAAACCTTTAGAACCTCTTTCTTGGATGGCATGGTAGAAGGCAGTGTGCCAGTACAATAGAGTCCAAGTCTGAAAACATGACACATTTCATTCAAGTGACAGGGCTCCTTGACCTCCCCATCCAAGGCATCACCTATAGGTTTTCCATCTTGAATGTGTTGCAATGCCCATTCGGCTAAGGATGTGTGTTCATCACCATCATTGGCTTTCCTTTCAGTTGTAAGTTACAGAAGGATAACCTCGAAGTTGTAAACATCAATGTTTACATTAACTCTTGTCGTGCAAGCATACTCTACATTTCAATTAAATAACACAAGCTAAGCCAAACTTCTAGTGATGGAAAAAGGGGAAACATTATCAATAAAATGAAACTTGGAAATTTATATTGTCCCACACCTAAAGCTATGTACCCAAAAGAGCCAGCCACGGTTGACATTGTAGCTAGTTCTTCCTCCTTGATCAACATCTTTGCTAGACCAAAATTAGCTATTTGTGCATTGAAAATGAGATCTAAAAGGATGTTGCTTGACTTCACATCTCGATGAGCAAGGGATGGTGATCTGTCACGATGCATATAGGAGAGCCCCTGAAAAATTATTGGTTCAACCAAATATTGGGCGATGAGAGGGGTGAAGAATTTGTTGCACTCCTCAACAGAGATATGGAATATTTGTATGAACAATATGTTACATTTGGTGGTGGGTGCATAATTGGGTTTAAGTCAACTCCTCGTAGTGAAGGTAGTGCATCAATGGGGAGTAATAGTACTTGTACAATTGATCCCTTGTCCTTTTTGAAAAACTTCAATAAAGAGTGAAAATTAGCATTCTTGATGGATTGTAAGTCGGAGATAGAACGGTATTTATTGCAGGATGTTGAGGGTCCTACGAAGAGTTTCGACATTTTAATTTGGTGGAAGGTCAACTCTACCAAATATCTAGTTCTTGCTCTAATGGTGAGGGATATCTTGGTCATTTTGATCACCATTGTAGAATCTGAGTTTACATTTAGCACGGGAAGCTGTGTCCTGAATCTGTTTAGGTGTTCTTTGGCTCCTAGAATTGTAGAGGCTCTAGTGTGCGTGCAAAACTGGTTGAAGTCCACTCCTATATGCTTGAGTCAAAATTATTCAGATACCATTGATGATGCAGAGAGCTATAAGTTAGACTCAGGTAAAGTATTTAGAGATTTTTTTTAGTTGTAATATATGTTGATTTTGACATTTTGTGATACTAACCTCTTATACTTTAACATCTTAATGTAGAATTAGCCTCTATGGCGAGCTTACTTCGTGAAGATGATTGAGGTTTGAGTTACTTACTTGGCAATAGCTCTATGATTGAGGTTGTGTTGTTCTTAACCTGTTGTTTTGTTATATATTGCTCATGTTGGATATGTTGTTGCTAGCTGTGCTGCACTATTATTATTGGCTTTAGACCAAAGGGCTAAAGGTCCAAAGGATACTTAAGACCTCAAACGAGTTAGATAGGTCTAGTTTTTTCAAAAAGAAAATTGCATGAAGCTTTTGGCCAGCTAGTATACATCAGCTTTTGATTTTCCTATATTGATTATTATGTAAGTCCAAAAATATTTTTCTAACTAAAATCTTTTCATATTTTTTTTTCAGACACAACTTGGAAGTTGGAATGGCAGTGCAGCACTTGGAACATTTAAAGTATTTTGGTTCATTTGTTGCCTTGTTGGGCAATTATATTTGTTGTTGGAAACATTTAATTCTGTTGGCACTTAGAAAATTTTGGGTTTCTTTTTTTGTCAGAATTGGAACTTAGAAAATGCAATAGTAGTCGTTGTAAGAAAAAATTATTATGATTGATGTGGATGATGGGTGTGGTCTTGTGGATAATTTTGGATGTGGTTGATGGATGTTTATTGTAGTGATTAGTTAGATGCGGATGATGGATGATGAGAGTGAATGTTTATTGTAGTTATTAGTCCTTTTTTTTTTTTAATTTTTTGAAGCATGTTAGTATGTTACTTGTTTTTATTTTTTTTTATGTTTTTAGTAAAATTGAAGCAAAAGTGAATTATTTACTTTGGATTGTAATTTTTGAAAAAACTTAAATTTAAAAGCTCACACAAAAAATTATTTTTAATAAAGTGTGCCAAATATGAAGTTGAAAAAAGTATAAAATAAATAAATAAATAAATAAGCCAAAATCCGACCCCGCTCCGACAATTCGGTGTCAGAGTCGGAGCGGAGGATGAACATCTCGGAGTTGGAGGAAGGGCATATAGACTCCAACTTGGTTGATGCTCAACCTTAAACCATAGAGGATCTGGTCTTTTATTTCTCTTGAACAGTGCTCAACATCCTCATTTGGCTTTGAATTCCTTAGGAAGGGAAAAACATCTCAAGTGCCGCATTCTTCTCTCCATTTCTGACTGGCTGGCTGCATTGGAGCAAAACCTTGAGAACCTTTTTCATGGATGGTCTGGTAGAAGGCTGTGTGCCAATACAATAGAGTCTAAGTCTGAAAACAAGACACATTTCATTCAAGTGACAAGGTTCCTTGACCTCCTCATCAAGGCATCAACTATTGGTTTTCCATCTTGAATGTGTCGCAGTGCCCATTCGGCTAGGGATGTATGTTCATCACCATCATTGGCTTTCCTTGCAGTTGTTAGTTCCAGAAGGATAACCCCGAAGCTGTAAACATCGATCTTCTCATTAATTCTTGTCGTGCGAGCATACTCTGCATTTCAATTCAGCAATATAAACTAAGCCAAACTTCTAGTGATGGAAAAAGAGGAAAACATAATCAATAAAAGGAAACTTGGAAATCTATATTGTCACACACCTGGAGCTATGTATCCAAAAGAGCCAGCCACAGTTGACATTGTAGCCAGTTCTCCCTCATTGACCAACATCTTTACTAGACCAAAATCAACTATTTCTGCATTGATGTTGCTTGACTTCACATCTCGATGAACAGTGGGTAGTGAGTAGTCATGGTGCATATAGGAGAGCCCCTGGGCAGCTCCAACTGCTATATGCAACCTCTTAGGCCAATCCAAGACAACATGACTAACTGAACGAAAAGGTTGTTGCTCTACTCTTCCTATGCAGCCAGCAATCCAGGCTACGATTACCTAGATACGTGTAGACAAGAATTTTTGAATTATCATTGGAGATATAGCAGAGCAACATCATTATGTTGGCATGTCGAATTGAACTAAGTATTTTGACTTCTGCCAGGAATTTTTTTTCAAGCTTTATTCTAGCTTTCTGTAATTCCAAATCTTCTTCACACAACAATATCACCTGAATGATAAATAACAACACGATATATTTGACTTGATCCACCAGAGCCAATCACATTATTTTCTGTCAATCCTAACAAAATGTCTGATTCTGTGAAATTCAGCTTCTAGAATGAGATGAGCTTCCATGTCAAATGCAATCCATGCTTTCTTTTTTTTTTTTGTAATTTATGATCACAAAGAATGAAATAAATAAACCTAGAAGAACTGCTACCACCAAACATATGATCCAAACAAAAGTTTTGCTCAACTTTTGGCTGTGCAAACTGCAGTTCTTAAGGTTAAGGGATCGAGATGGTCTATCAGCACAAAGACCAGGATTGTTCAAGAAGCTGTAGGAATATGCATCATTCTCGAATTCACTTGGGATGCTTCCAATCAGATGATTTGAAGACAGATTGAGTGAAGTGAGCTTTAACAGGCCAAGTTTTGATGGAATTAGGCCAGACAATTGGTTTTCTGACAAGTCCAATTCAATAAGGCCTGGTAAGGAACCAAGTTTCCCTGGAATTTGTCCAGAGATTGCATTTCGGCTGAGGTTTAGAGTAGTCAGTGATTTCCATGAATTAATATCTGATGGAAGGGAGCCCGAAAGTTGGTTTTGATCAAGCAAAAGAATTGTCAAGCGAGAAAGATCTTGAGGAATTGTGCCATTGAAGTGGTTATTACTAGCCATGAGAACCAACAAATTCCTCCAGTAAGACACTCCCTGTGGAATTTTACCCGAAAACCTGTTGTTATTCATCTCCAATCGTGAAAGATTCCATGCCAATCTCTCAGGAAGCTCGCCTGTAAAAGAATTATCACTTAGCATCAACATTTTTAGATTGGATGATGTCCAAAGACCACTTGGAATATTCCCAAAAAACTTATTTCTGTATATCTTGACTAATTCCAAACTGCTGCAATTTCCAAGCGACTTGGGCAATTCTCCAACGAGCTGGTTTTCATAAGCTACCACTTCCACCAACTTCCCATTGTCACATAAGTGTTCTGGCAACTCGCCTGCAAGACTGTTGGCTGAAACCCAAAGCCTTTCTAGCATAGAATACCTCCCTAGTTCTGGAGGCAAACTCCCTAAAAAATTATTGTTAAATAACTTGAGATCTATAAGCCTAGGAAGACGACCAATGCTATTTGGGATTTTTCCAGATAACTGATTGAGAAACAAAGCTAGATCCGTCAAATTTCTGAGCTTTCCAAAATCATCGGGAACTGTCCCTGTCAAAATATTTTCTGAGAGATCGATGACATCGAGGTTCAAAGCCTCGACCACCCGAGGAATCTCTCCGGTCAATTTGTTTATGTAAAGGTAAACAATCCTTAGATTCTTTGGCATAAACAAACTATCAGGGATCTTACCGGTCAAATTATTTTGTGACAAATCCAAATGCTCCAGAGCTGCTATTTCTCCAATCGTGTTTGGGATTTCCCCAATCAAATTTGTCCCGGCCATCCTTAAAAACTTCAGCTTCTTCAACTTTCCGAACTCCGAAGGCAACGTTGGCACCATCTTAGCATTATAGGCCAATTCTAGTTCCTCGAGATTGGACAGGTTTCCAATTTCTGGCGGGAAAGAACCTGTAAATGGACAATGGACAAGCATGAGTTTCCTCAATTCCGTCAACTGCCCGATAGATGCTGAGATGTTACCATCGAAGTTGTTGCCTTCGAGGCTGAGCTCTCGAAGTCGAGACATGCGGTGAATGTCATCGGGGATTGCACCATAAAAGTAGTTTTGTGATAGGTCTAGAATTTCCAGCTTCGAACAGTTGTAGAGAGCTCTTGGGAACTCCGTTGAGTGGAAACTGTTGTTATAAACATCAAATGTTGTGAGGTTCTTGAGGTTGCAAATGAAGGGTGGGACTGTTCCATTGATGTTGTAATCTCTGAAGGATAACCCAATGATAGAGTCGTTGGAGCAGGTGATCTCAGGCCAGGAACAATGGGAGGAAGAGTTTGTTGGAATCCAATGTCTGAGAGATTCTGGGTTTCCCCAAAGTTGTTTCAGGTTTAGTAGGATTCCTTGTTCTTGAGCTTGGGAGTTTGCATGGGTGAGAAAGAGGAAAAATGAGACGTAGAAAGAGAAATGGATAAATATTGGAGCTACTTTCGTCATTATAGGAGGTTGAGTTCTTTTGGCTCTGGCTTTTGCTCTGGTGTGAACTCTGATCTCAACAATGAGCTAATAAATAGATGAAAACTCGAGAAAGATGAGAAAAATACACATGCAATGGTGGGACGTTCAAACATCAAACCAAGGAAAATTCAAAGAACGTCACATCTGAAAATTTTCCATAGAAAGGGAACTCTCGTTGAACAATAATTGCAAGTTAGCATCTTTGCTGAGATGATACGTTCTATGGGGCTGGAATTATTGACCTTGCAACCCATTAGGGGAGTGTTTGATATGATTGGTGTCTTTCATGTTATTCTATAAGGGAGTGTTCTTGTGTCATTTTTCAGGAATGGGACTGTGGTTAGAATTTTATCTATTTAATTATTTTGATAAGTGGAATTGTTGTTAGGAAAAGTTATATTCAATGGATAGCAACTCCTATTGGGATTCTAGATAGCTTCATTTTTTCCACCACCACTCATGCAAGCAGTCAAGCATGCTGCTGATCTGCGATCTCTTTAGTCAATGGACAATGCTTTCCACAACCCCCATCAAATGGGTTGCAATCAGAAAAATCAACATATATATGATTATTACACCAAGATAAAATACAATAATGTATGGGAACTGCTTGGGCTAGAGAGTGGGTCCTGACAGTTTCCACCAATAAAAGTGTAAAATTAATTTTTTTTTTATTTGTACATTATTTTGTAAAATTAATAAAATTACAGTTTTCACCGATAAGATAAAAGTATATCAATTATGTATTTGCCAATTTCCTGATGCTAACATGGCATTATAAAAATATGAGTGTACATTATTTTATAATAATTATATTAATTAAGACATACTAGTATAGTATTGAATTTAACTATACTACTAAAATCTATATAAGTTACACTATACTACTTTTATATAACTGTATATGATCAAATGTGTAGAAATATATTTATCAAAAAGAATATATATTATAATTTATTATGCCATAAAATTTATTTATCCTAGATATAACATATATATATATAATATGTTTATATTAATAAGTTAATATTCATGTTCATGTTTAAGATTAAGATTAAGATTTTTTGTTATAAAATCAGAACTTATATATTATAAAAAGATTTATAAGATTAATATTTATTTCATGTTATATCAAATGTCATATTAATTTTACGTTATTAGATTATTATATAAGAATTTTAAGATTTTAAAGTTTAATGTTATATTAATTAAAAATTTAGCATATAATATATTCGATATAAAAAAATCATATAAAAAAATTATTTCTTATATATATATGAATGAGTCGGTTGTAATAAAAATAAATAAATAAATGGAACCAGAACAATTTGGACCCCATTTTGAAAAAAATGAAACTTGTACTGGACCGAACTAATTTTGCACCAAACTGAACACACTGATCCAGTTCGGCCGATTTACCGATTTTTATTTTCAGGAAGAGCTTACGGGCTCGCGTACAAACAAAAATACCTTTAGGCTCTGTTTAGATGTTGAACTGAGTTGAATTGAGTTGAGATGATAAAATATTATTAAAATATTATTTTTTAATATTATTATTATTTTAAAATTTGAAAAAATTGAATTTTTTATTATATTTTGTGTTAAAATTTGAAAAAATTATAATGATAAATTGAGATGAGTCGATGATCGAAACGTACCATTTGCTTTCCGCTTTCTCCCTCTTGCAGACAATTCATAAAATTTTACCAAAAATGTGACCCTACCTATCAGAACTCATTTTCTTTCTTGTTCTATACTTTAACTTTGTGTCCAAAAGCCTTCTATTCCAGGTGATTTATTAGATATTTCAATTTTTTTTATATTGGAACTTGAGCATTTGTTGTGTTGCTTTTCGGAGTGAATGAAAATTCCAATGGCGAAAGATCTTCACTGAGTGACATGAGTTTTCCTTTCCTTCTATACTGCAAGAGAGAAAACAGGAGATATTTTCCTAATTTTTGTACAAGAGGGCCATACGACAGCAAGAACCCATCCCGTGAGATAGAAAGAGGCTGCGGGAGAGGGGGGCAAATTGGGGAGCTGCGCCTTGGAGAAGAGCTCGTAAGGGCAAGGGGAGGAAAATGGTGGTCCAGCGAGTTAAGGGGCTACTGTGGGCGTCACTGCTATCGAGAGAGAGAAGGGGTTGTTTTGGGGCTTGATTCAGTGAGGAGGAGAAAGAGGGAGGCGTAAGGGAGGCTGGGTCCGACGGAGAAGGAGGAGGCTGGTGAGGTGGTGGTGGTGGTGCTGTGCGACAACGACAGCTGATGGTGCTGCTGGGCTAAGAGGAAAAGATCGGATGAGGGAGGGGGAAGATGTGCGGCGTGAGAGGGAGGGAAGAGAGAGGAAAAAGGTAAAATGAGGGATCTAGGGTTTCCTCCTAGGAATTTAATCTAGGTCCTTTATCTAGGATAAAGCTGGTTTGGATCACAAGATAAAACATAAAATTTTTATCTTATCTTATTATTACATTTTTTTTAAATCCACATATAAAATATAATAAATAATTCAACTTTTTCAAATCTCAATTCAACTTTTTTAAATTCTAAAACAATAATAATATTAAGACATAATATTTTAAGCTTTTAAACAAAACACAAAATTCTCATCTCACCCCCAAACTTGAACCGAGATTCAACAGTGGAGATTAAACACTGAAATAAACTAACTAAAATATCTAGATAAAATAAAAATACAATATCATAAATTTATATCAACTTTATATTATAAAATATTATTCTTTCATCATTAATTAAATAGAGTTTTTAACATAATTGAAATCTCATAATATTCTTAAATAAATAAAATCATTTAGATAAAATAACTTTTTTACAATTATAATATTTTTGGAGCTTCCAAAATATAAGAGGCCTACTTTAAAATCGAGCTTAGTTCAATAATATTGAAAATATCTCATTTAAAATATTTGTTGGACATTTAAAATATTTTGAGGGTTTTAAAATAATGGGCTTGCTTTAAAAATCACCTGCTATATTTAAAAACACAACTTCAATATTTGAGACGAGACTCATGACTAATCGAGAGAAAAAGGAGCAGGTTGTCACACTATAGAGCCACGATTTCTCATGCCTTCACGGTATACTGTGATGCACGATTATTTGAAGATGCATGATAAGGAGAAAGCAGCAATGAATAAACTATTTGTCGTCAGAAGCCTGAGACTGTCATTTACAACTGATACATGGACCTCCATATAAAATGTGGGCTGCATGTGTATCACAACCCACTTTATTGATAGTAAGTGGACGTTGCAGAAGCGGTTTGTTGGTTTCAAAGAAATTATTGATCACAATGGGTCATCCATTGGCACAGAGATTGATAACTGTATAAAGGATTGAGGGATCAGAAAAGTGTTTTGTATCACGGTTGATAATGCCAATACGAATGACACTATCATTTATTGGTTCAAGCGGAATACGACGGTAAAGGAGGATATCATTCCTGAGAACCAGTTTATCCATGTTCAATGTTGTGCCCATATCATCAACCTCATAGTTTCTGAGAGGTTCAAAGAGGTTGATGATTCCATTATTAAAGTCTAGAAGCTTGTGAGATATGTGAGGACTTCCTACCAACGACTCCGCCAGTCTAAGGCATTAGCCGAACTTGAGATCCCATCTTCCATTATGTTGCAACCGGACGTTCTAACTCGATAGAACTCTACATACATGATGTTAGATGTAATGCAGAAGTACCAAACACCATTTAAGAGGATGAAGGTCGAAAATGAGGGCATGAGGTATGTTTTGATAGAGTCAGTTTGGGGAGAATGAGGCTCGATGTGCTAGACATAGTTGATTGGGCTAATATAAAGTATTTTCTTCAATTTTTGAAATATTTTGCTCAAGTATTTTGTTTTCACCAAAAAAATCGATTTTGTGGTATATTTTTTCTTCTAGTCACTTGAAAGTTTTGGTTTTTACATAAAGCAGCCAAACCCCACTACGTGGAAGATGGTGGTAGACTTTGACTTGCAAAGGATATGTTTGGAACGGCTAGGGCCAGAGAGTGGGTTCTGACAGTCTCCACGATAAGTATAAAATTAATTTTTTTATTTTGTGCATTATTTTGTAAAATTACCAACATGTAAAGTTAAAGTTTCTACCCTGAGTTTTGCAGTTTATAAGTTTCACACATTATATATTTTTTTTTAATTTTTTTAATTTTATTTTTTTCTAAAATAATTTAATTATTCTACTCATCATTCATATATCATATATTTAATAATAAAAAAAAAAGTGATGCATGGTATCTCTTCCATAAAGTACATCAATAATATATTTACCTCTTCGCTGATGCTAACATGGCATTATAAAAATATGACGTTTGTCCTCAGTAGGAGCCCATCAGTGATTCAGTATAGACCCAGGATAAGATCGCCGATTCGCCATGTTTAGTTTTCCTTATTTGTTAAGTTTATTTTTTCTAAAAGATTATTCAAAATAATATTAATTTTCTTTAACTCTAAAAATTTTTATCTCCGATTATTATCCAAATATAAAAACCAAAATGAGAATTATTCAAACAAAATATATATTCAAACAACTTTTCAGTTTTATTATCTATTTTTACAAATCTAAATACAAAATTGATTTAAAAATAAATTATTCAAAATTCTTTCTCCTTTCACAAAACTTATTAATATTATATCTAAGAAATTTCTCAAATATTCTCTATTTTTCCTTTCTCAAAATCAAGTAAACCAAACGTGACAAAACCCTTCCAAACCAATGAGGAAAATGTAGTATTATGTATGAAAAGTGCAGGAGGACCGTACAATTGCTAGATCTAGTTGAGTACTAAGCACCTAATCTGCAGTGTGCTTGTTTATTCTCAAACACGGCCTAAACCATAGCAAGAAAGAAACAGTTCCCAACGTGCTAAATTTTACTGTTTTGATTTATTATTTTTATAATTTTTTCAACACTAATTTCAATTATTAGACTTTATTATTTATTATTAATATATAATAATAATTCAGTATTATCTAATTTTACTAGTATCTAACTTATTGGTGAGATTAACTTATTAGTCATTAGTATTAACTTATTAGTCATTAGTATATGATATTTATAATATGATATTATAATATTATAACTATAGTATAATACAACTAAACTATCACTATTGGTATTAGTATACTTAATTAGTATTAGTTTTATTATATATATAATAGTATCCTACAGCGATATAGTATTAGTTTAACTACTAATACTATAGTCATTTATATAGTTATTTATATATAGTACATCACTAATAGTAGACTAATACTATATATATAGTGATTGCTACAATAAATATCATTTTTTGCCAGGAGTGATGCTCGTGGAAAAATGCATATCTTCAGTGGGAAAAATGCTTTTGGCCACCAAATTGCTCCGTGGCAGACTGATGGCATATAACTGGTGGAGAAAGGGTCTTTTGCCATAAAAAAAAAAAAATAAATTCATGGGAAAAGCATTCTTTTCCCCATGGCATCCGTGGCGGTTAAAACATTTTCTTCTTGTGGCAAATAAGGTCTCAATCTCATATGATATGGTAGGAAATACCCTCATTCTCCACAAAAAGAGTGGTGGCAAAAAGTACAAAGCATGACATACACTCGTGGGAAACAATTTATTGCCATGCACAGCATTCTTGGAAATAATATTCTAGCCACAATTAAGTTTGGTGGGAAATTAGTATTTCACACCAAATCTTTCCAGTCGAAAAAAGGTGTTTCGCACTGCTACATTTGGTCACAAATATATATTTCCCATGAACCATAATCATGGAGAGTTCTAATTCCTCATGTGGTGGGTTCGTCGCAAAAAACCTCAATGGACCACGATACTTCTTTAAGGCGGGAGTGACACTAGTGGGAAAATATGCATTTTTATTCAAATTACACTTTTTCCCACCAAAGTCAGTTGGTGGGGAAAAATTAAACACCACGGTTAGGTTTGGCCATAAATGTGTATGTTCCCATGAATTTTCTAAGTCGCAAAAAGTGTCAATATCCATTATTTCCCATGAATAGGATTCATTGGAAAAGAGTTATCTACATGAAAAATATTATCTAGAAATAATTTTTCCCGACCAACAACCAAGATATATTCCAAAGAGAAGGCAATTTTTCCCAAGAAAATTAGTGGTGGGAAATAACATTGCTGTGACCATTACCTATTTATGACCACATCAACCCTTCTTAAAAAGAGAAATTGCCACCAACAACATCTGCCTATAGGGAAAAAAACCTGCTGTGGGATATTTGTTTGTGGAATAATTAATTATCCCACAATCTTCATACTTCTCAAACATCATTTTATTGCACCTCATGGCAACTCAACAGACCATCAACAAATAAAACCAACACCATATCAAATGATTCCAACCAAGTCTAATGATAACCAACATTATATATAACATAATGTGAACCGTTAATTTACAATTCTTGTGGAGTACTGGGTATTAAGGCCATCACAATACAACATTTGTTGCAAATAGAACTCATGTATAGCAGGGAATTACCAAACATGTTCAGTAATGAATCTAACAAGTTTTTGGAAGGCAGTACATGTATGATTATAATTTTGTCACATATACACATTACTCCACACAGCAACATGCCGTTTAAGTTGTGTTCTCCAATTTTGTTGTAGTTCAACAATCCATCTTAATCCACACAACATGGTGTCTCATAGTTACCTGAAAAAACCATGTATTTAACACAATTAGCCAATAGAAAACATTAATTTCCTAGCTATAAGGACATTACTATAGCAAATAAAATCAAGTTGGTGACTAATATATATCTTGGAGATTAACCTACTACCTAGCTAAAACCGACCCCATATCCAACCACTTTGATTTCATACTTCTATTCCCAAGTGTATGAAATTTTGTGGTCCCACCAGTTTATGAATCCTCCAAATACACATTTAAAAAAGTATAATATCGATCTAGACTTGGCCACCATGGAGTTGCCGATTTAGAAACCTGTTTGGAAGAGGAAAAGATCAAGCAATTTTCAAATGGCTACTCCACTTGCACGAGAAAATATTGGACAAGAAAGCAGCAAAACTTTCTGATACTAGAAATAGGGTGTTTTATTTATTCAGGCTCAAGAAAAGATCAGGCAATAGTTTTAACTTTCACACACACACACGCATATATATATATATATGTATATATAATATTAACTGGAACTACTAGAGTCACTGAAATAGATCATTTTCCAGTGACTTTCTCAAACCCAACTTTATAAGTATCTCATAAAGGATACCTTCTCATACTCAACTAATTGTTAGAAGTTGCAATCTATACTTGATATATATAACCAAACTGCAAAGCACCACAACAAGAAAATATGTGCAAACGGAGATGTATAGTTATAGAAAAAACTATGTATTCAACAAATAACCAAAAATAAATAACTTCAAT
Source organism: Juglans microcarpa x Juglans regia (assembly GCF_004785595.1). NCBI lineage: Eukaryota > Viridiplantae > Streptophyta > Magnoliopsida > Fagales > Juglandaceae > Juglans > Juglans microcarpa x Juglans regia. The sequence continues at coordinate 28,272,811 of NC_054597.1, forward strand.
CTCAGCAAGTCCAAGTTTTATACTTACTGTTGTCCAATGTTTGTAATATCTCATGTTTGCCTATTAGCTGAACTCCTCTTCATCACCACCAACTACAATTGACACACTTCCATGAAATTTGTCTGATTATGAGTTTGCTGAAACCTGCAAACCAAATGAAAGTCACTGACATTTGCCTCCCAAGTCTGGTTTAATAAATACACAAGCTACAACCCATTAAGTAAAGGAAAAAGTACAGACAAATTACCCCTTCATAATGAACACAACTCTCTCTGAATAGTTTTATAACCAAATACATCCACTGCCCTGAATCTATACAACCAATCAAAAGTTAGATTTTATCCTTTAATTCCCAAAACAGAGGCAACTTTGTCTTAAAAACCAGCTTCATTTCCCTGCCACTGGTTATAACACATCCTAGCTAAGATAACCTACACTGCGACTAGCAAAATGATTTGTTGTGTGTTTCAAATTGCCAAGGCCATTGGATTGTTACATCCACAAAAAACCTCTACAAAAATGTACTGCTGCTCCCAGCGAGCGAGATGCCTGTCTCTTTATGAGACTCGCTATTACCCTCCAACTTAGAGATTCGAAAATTCATTGCTTTCTCAAAATCGGAAAAGCCCCTCCTCATAGCTTCAATTTCACCCATCATGATGTCTAGTTTGCTCTTGTACATTTCTGCATCACTCTTGTTCCATTTATTTTCCCCCGCTAGTTGTATAAAAGATTTGTTCTTCTTCATTGAAGGAGAGGTGTCGGGAATGACCATGTGCCCCATCCCTGTTGCGTACCCTAATCTGAAGCCTAGAACGTCTTTGAAAATAGCGTCAGCCGCTTCATGTACGTCCTCTCCAGGATCTTTCTCATTCAATCTCTCTACCATCAGATTCTAAAAATAATTGAATAATATAACCAGCTATGCAAATAACATTATACTGCGGGAAAGAGTGTACCAATTTTTTTATAGAACACATTACTCATGTAATTTTGTTCAGTCGTGACATTGATAAATTTGCCCCTCCGTGCTGACCAATGTGTTTCTTTATAAAAAGCGACCATATTAGGGGCCGTCTCCCGCTGCCGTACATCATGTCAGTTAAGGCACTATTAACCCAACACAGTTTTATTATTTATATTATAATTCAGAATTTGCACAAACCTTCTCTTCCAATATCCGTACAAATGACTTCCTCCTGCCTGTGTGTTTAACCTTTAGCTTTTGCCTATTTGTAATGTTTCTTCGAGACTTCTCCTGCATGTTTATAAAGATATCAAGTCCCATTTATTCAATGAGAATGGCATTTGTGCAATGGTATGTAAGGAGCCCTTTTATGCTATAAGACAGAAAAAAAAAATTGGTGTAAATGATATACGTTAGAAAATGAATCATTTATATAAACTTTTTTAATTAAAAGAATAGAGAAGATAAAATTGATATCAATGAATGGCCTTTCTTAGTCCTCTACTAGAGAACTAAACGGGCCTTTATGCAATTTATTAAAAAATAACTTCTTGCGCTACGAGTTAATTAGCTCACTTTTCTGATTTGATACATAGAAAGTCAGGCAAATAATGTGCCCACTTTTCTCTAGTGATCCATAGCACAAGACCTAGCTAGCTAGCTGATTCCTACAAACCCCACATGACATCTGAGCAGTGTTTGAACTCTAATTAAAATTACCTTTAATTAATTGCTTTATTTTGGGTCTAAACATCTACTAATTAAATAATGGAGATCGTTATGTAGGCTTTGTTTAAATATATAGGATGGGTATTCTAAGTCCTTTAAATGCGTTGTAATTCATATCAATCGGCAATTCGCACTGATTATATATTAATGGTAAAGATTGCTGCTTCAGGTTAGTAATTAATTGTTTGGCCATTCTTTCTATACATTAATATATAATTTTTAATGCTAGCTGCATCCTCCTTCTTTCTATAATTATTTAAAAGGGCAGCAAAATAAAATCATCTCACATCTAACCTGAACCATGTCACCTATGCAATCTAAATATTAAATATGCAGAAGCTGAAATAAAAATATGAATATACCTTGAATGCCCCGCTTGCCCACATTTCACAAAGCCACTGCCAAGTAGGTTTTTCCACCATCAATGGCCCACCACGTAGGGCCTCCTCATGCAATTCATATTTCTTGTATACTTTGTGAAGTTTATAATGATAGGCATTGTATTTATCACACAAATGCGTTTGAACCATTTCATGAACATTGTCTTTTGTCCAATCTAGTACACAGTCCGCCTGCAAGTTCAATATATTTAACTTGTCACATATTGTCATCAAATTGACATTGAAAGAAATGACATAAACATCTACATTTTAATGGGTTACTATAATTATCCAGTCCTACCCTAACGCGGTCAACAAGCTCTTGCTTCTCCTCCTCAGGTATAGAACTCCAGCTTGCATGCCTTAGTTCAGCATATACTTTAACGATCCACGTGACTCACCCAATGAAGATGGAGGCATTTTCACACGATGGACTTTAATGACCATCCTTTACGACCAAAGGAATCTTACCCACCTTCCGGAGGCGTTCAAATTGTGTGCATCGTGCAGGCCCTCAGCCCTGTTTCTTAGGTGGTGGAACTATACCTTGAAAAATTATTCTGTTAAACCAAGTTGTAAAATACAGCTCCAAAAACTAGATTAAATGCGTTAAATGGATGGCATACCTGTATTAATATTCCCATCTCCACCCTGTGCTACATCCATGGACTCTTGTACAGTAGCACCTCCTACGTCCTGAGTCTCTTCATTTGAGTCTGGCTCGTCTCATAAAATGGGTGTCGGAGGCAATGTTTCTGCCTCTGGGCTGCTGCTACGTATGATAGGTCTTGAGTCTTGAAGTCACCCCCTCCTTCCCCTCTTGACAGATCGCCACATCTTTATGATTGCTAGAATTCAATATACTTTTTAACATGCAACCAACAAACAAGCGTCAATACTATAATAAAACATATTATAACTAAATAGACTATGTTCGCTTTGGCATTGCCCACTATCTACCATTAGTCACTATTTATTAAAACTTTTTCTCCTCTTGAACATGGCTATATCACGCTGGTTTGTCATTTTAAAACATACAGCTGATCCCCTTTTGTCTGCACTGTTTTATTTGTTTGATTTGCATTTGAATCACTTGGTTAAGGGTATGGTTCTCATTGTCAAATGTTCTTTCTATATAGATTATTTTCCCCTTCATCATTTACTGCTTTCCACAGATTAAATGATGAAGCGGATCTAAAAGTTTTTCCAAAACACAATGTTAAGGCTGTGAAGGCACAGTTGTGCTCAGGAATTGCATGCAAGTCAAAAAACCTTCATAGTTTTTTTTTTTTTTTTTTACAATGCATTGTCTGAGTATATCTAATAGGACCTCCAAACCTAATTTTGTCCACTACCCTTATGCGTATTATTAGTTTCAGTATCAAACTTTCAACAGGATGGGTATTCAAACTCTGGTTTTGTTTAACAATGATAATGTATCAAATTGCAATGTATTACCCATATTTAAAAACAACCAAGAACCTCTACTGAAAGCCCATCATCTAGGTAAACAATAGTTGGAAAAGGCCATTAAGCAGCATGCAATATTAAAACCAGACTAAACTCTTCTGAATTAATCTACATTTGCGGTGCTTTTATACTAAGTTTGTGAGGAAAGATGTAGAGTGTTTACAAATGCATGTAGTGCCAGAATCTCATGAACAGGGGGATAGTTGTTATGAAAACCCATCAACGAGATGCCAAGTATAAACACCATTTGCAAACTGCTATGAGAATAAATACATCCGAAGGTTCTCAGTAATCCCTACCTCAAATAACAAAAAAATGGCTGAAAATAAGATAATGGAAACACTCGAGTACTTGAATATACCATGTTAGAAGCTGTGCAAAGTGTATTAAAACCATTTGAAGGGGCCGAAATCAATGGGCTCCTTGAAAACATGGGGCGCTGGTCACCTGATACTCACCTAGAACAGAGGTCAAGAGAAGAAGCAAGGAGAAGAGAACTAGGGAGAAGAAGAAATGCACCTTCAAAGTAAAAAGCCCAGACTTGCTCAGGGGAGGATTAGCTGGAACTTCCTTACCAATTTGGTGTACAGGTTTGAATTAGGGAAGGAATAGTCCTCTGGTTCAACAAATTGCCCATCCGCCTTCTACCTTCTGCTTTCCCTCCAACAAAGTCACTAATCCCTCAACAACAGGACAGCTGTCCTTATGGACCCATCATGTGTAAACATTTCAGGTCTGGAAGTGACCCTTTCTGGTGCCATTTCAAAGCCAATTTGGTGAATAAAATTCCCGCCTAATAATTCAAGATCTGATCTTCACTTGTGCTAATTATAATGAAGGAAAATTAATTAGTACCCACATTTACAGCCACGTAGCAAGGAAAATAGTTATAAAATACCTTTAACATCCATGGAAATTTAAGCTTTTATTGGAATTTAATCAATGAATTATTATGCTTGGCCTTTTATCTTAATTTGTATCACAAATTGGAACTGATTAGTGAAAATACCATAATAATCAATTGTTACTTAGGAGAAAGGAAATTTAATTTATTTCCTTTTACTATATAAGAACCATTTGTGTGACCAATGTATAATTTAGTTCTCACCTAATCATAAAACCTCATTTCATGTGTTTTCTTAACATCTGAGTAACTTAAGAACTAAAACCATCAACCTGCAACTGTATTATTTATTTTATCTTCATATCTGAATTGGAACGTTGCAAGTCAAAAGCATTTTTTCCCTTGATAATAGTCCCCATTTCCAGCAAGCATAATTTCCCAAATTTCTGGTGTTTTGCATTACTCTTTCCAATGTCATCCAAAAATCATTGCTAAGAAGGGATGCACATATAAACTATGTGCATTTCCTGGATTGCTCCCCAACAACTATGTCATCCATACCAAGTGTGTGCATACATTTCATTCCATATGTGAAATGGGACATGCAAAGCTGACCAAGTGTGTGTTTCCAGTGTGACTATGTTACACATTTGCATGATTTTTCCGTATGTTTTTCAGTTACACATTTACACATCATGGGTCAATTTGTGACATTGACCCCCATTTCATAACATACACAACCCATCATCTTACACCCCTTAGCTGGCAATTCAAATGTGTCCTTCCCACTAGTTGAATCAATCATCAATTTGTGCCTCTCCCTTTGAGAAGGTGTTCCACAACGTAAGTTCTGAGTTCCCAAAAAAATCTACGGACAATATTAAAACCTTATGAGTAATTAATAACTTTGATTGCCTAGCTAAAAATCTCAATTGATTGTCAAGTATATCCAACTCAAAACCAGCATTGTAGATGGATCGATTGCTAAACCATCCAATATTACAGCTGCAAGAATATGTCAGTTGCTTCTTAATGGACTTCAAGGTCTCCAAACTTTTTTTCTTCTCTCTCTCTCACATTAGATGACAGATCTTGTTGCTTGGCTACTTTGTTACCGATCAACAAAAGTCTCTTAACTTGTCTTAAAGTCGCTTAGCTTTTAGAATGCTAAGTTTGATCATTTACGTTATTGGTCATTGATGCAATTCGATATAACTTTGGTAGAAACAATAAGTGCAGGTGATGCTTGCTCATATGTGGAGAATGTTGGTTTTGCAGCTTGAGAAGGCTTTGCGTGAAATGCACTCAGAAAATGCAGCAATCAAGTTTAGTGCTTATTCTAAGTTATTGCCTGAGGCAACTGCTTTAGTCACTAGCATTGAGGAGAAATCTTTGGAGGTAGAGGTGAAATTGCGTGCTGGTGATGCCAAGCTTGTTGAGGTGAGCAGAAAGAGTGCAGAAATTGAGAGAAAATCACAGGACTAGGAGGTTCGAGAAGCTGCACTTCAAAGGGACCGCTTATCCTTCATTTTTGAGTAAGCTTAACTCTTTTGACCTTTGCTATATACTTTTGCTCTTGAATCTTTCTGCTACTGAGTGTTGTACAATTTTTTTTTTCTTTTGTAAAAGCTTTTTATAGTTAATTAGTGAGGGCAATTTTACATAGTTCAATTTTTTCTCTCATTTAATTAAGTTGTTCGTACTTCTTGTAGGCGAGAGTCCTATGATTATTAACCAAAGATAGGAGAGGGCAGATGAGAACAATAGTCCAAACAAGTAGCAAGAAAAGGACCTTGAAGGGTCAAAGAGTTAGGATTGATGCAACCAACATTAACTTGAAAAGGAAAGAAGATGACATAAACAACAGGCTTTCAAATTTAACTTTGAGAGAGCAAGCAAGTATTTCTCTGTGCTGTGTGGTTGCTAAATCTGTTGACTTATGTATTAATATATCATTTTAGTAGGAATTTGATGCCATGAGGACAAACTTGGAGATGAAAGAGAAAAAGCTACTTGCTGTGAAGAGCTATTGAAGATACGTGAAGAGCAACATCGGCTTCAAGTGAGTGAAGAAGAGAGATTAGAATATGTTCGGTTGCAATCAGAACTAAAACAGGAGATCAATGATTACATTTACTTCAAAAAGAACTGCTTCTGAAGGATGCTGAAGATTTAAAGAGAGAACTTGAGTTACGTAAGAGAGAACTTGAGACTGATATGCAGCACCAGCTAGAGGACAAAGAGAGAGAATTGCAAGAGAGGGAGAAGCTATTTCAAGAAGATAAACAGAGACAATTAGACAAGGTTAATTACTTGAGAGAAGTAGCTGGGAGAGAAATGGAAGGAATTATACTTGAGAGAGTTAAAATAGATAAAGAAAGACAAGAAGCTGATGAAAATAGAAAGCATCTTGAAAGGCGCCAAGTGGAAATGCGAAAGGATATTGATGAGCTTGCTGACCTTAGCAGGAAGTTAACAGATTAGCGTGAACAATTTGTTAAGGAGCTTTGGCCATTAATAGCAATGCTAAAGGACCTTTGGCCCTTTTTTTCCCCTGCTCGTAGCTGCTCCATGGTTTGTTTCAAGAACCACTGAGGGTATGCCACTCTATTGTTATTACTACCAATTATCTCTTGATGAATGACAACATGGAAGTTCCTAAGTAGGAAAACCCCATCAACATGACTGCACTTACAAGAAAAGGGGATCTTCTACTAGGCTGCTGGCTAAAGATAGAGAGAACCAGACTCTAAGTAAAAATATTAAGAGAAGACGAAAAAGAAAACTTTCCACCATGGATTATTTGATAATGAGAACAGGTGCTAGATGTGCGGGCAATTTTAAGGTACTGCTTTCATTATCAATTTCAACATTGCTATTACAGATTCATAAGCATATTGGTTTAAACATTGCTGATGATTGTGGACAATGTGAATAGGCATTATAATTCGAATGAAGACTATGTTTATTTGGGTAATTAGCGATTCCTACCTTAGCTTCACCGACAATCTCCTCATCTTTTGTGTTTCTTCATTGAAGTGGTGTGCTATTTGCAATTAAGCACGTAGACAAAGTAAGCTACTATACATACATATATATATCAATATATTTTCAATGTGATTTCTAATACTTATGCTTATAAAGGGAATTGTGAAATGGGGGGCAGCAAAATAAATTCATGAAACCACGATGTGTGTAAGCCTGGATCTATTATAAAAAATGAAGGCAATGATAGGGATAAACATTCCTATTTGTCTAGCATAGGGCTTAAAATAATACATAGGGTCTTAATTCAAAGAACTGTGTATACATGCCCATTGTCATGAGTACATAATGAATTTCAACTTAAAAATCATAATAATCAATACAAATATGACTTACCGTCATCATCATCTGACTCCTCTTGCATATGAGTCTCAGACTCGCTACCAGAGTTATCCTCGTCAAGTTGGTCATCATCAACGAAGACATCATTGTCAACTGGTTAGGATGGGTCTTGACGTGATATGCTTAATGGATCAACAGGCAAATGCTCTTCATCGACTCGACTCAATGGATCGGCCATGGTTGATTCACTCTCAAGAATAGGGGGATAATTGTTCACATTATTGTGACTATCATCTTCTGTTTCACCCCCTGATAATTCATCATCATCAATCTCCTCCTCAACAGTAGTCATCGAAGGAATGTTGTAAGCATTCCTATTTGTAATCTTATGGACGACATGCCAACTGCCACCCAATGTCGGATCCGTGAGATAAAATACCTGAGTTGCTTGACATGCAAGGGCAAAAGGCTCATCTTTATACCATTGCCTAGCAGTATTCACTAACGTTAAGTGGTCTATAACACATATCCCCCTTCTCGGGTCGTCAACGTCATACCACGCACATTGAAAAAGAGATACCTTACGCCACCCCATGTAGCGTAATTCTATAATATCATGTAACACACCGTAGAAGTCAACAGGGGATCCCTGATGCGAACCATGAACCACCACCCCACTATTTTGAGTACGACGATGCCTTTCACGCTCTTTCGAATGAAAGCGAATACCATTAACTATGCATCCAGCATATGATGCGACCCAGGGATCTGGACCACATGCTAATGCATATATGTCATCGGTTACTGCACTTGGACTACTTGCACGCAACTCTTGAATCTACCATACAAAACATAAGAAAACACAGTTATGACTTACCATCATAATTTTTCTAAGGGATACAAATGGAAACCGAAAATATTGGTATCTTACATGAGATCTGAACCACGATGGGAATTCGCTCTGGTGCCTACGATCGATGTTATGAGGGTCCTCTTCTTTCATCTTGTTATAGTGTTCCCTGCATATATGAGAAGCTAACGTAACTAGGAGAGTAAAAAATAAAAATTTAATAGCTAAAGAAACTTTCCAAGAATGTTGTACTTACTCTATGTATTGCTCAACCTCTGTGCAATTATTAAGTACATACCAATGGGCCTTGGCCTTTAGTGTATCTGCTAATTTGTGCGAACTTGCTATCCCCAATGGTCTTGTCTTTTGTGAGAAAACAGATAAACTTTGCTCACTTCCCAACCCAGTCGAACCGACAACATCACTGTTATGTTCCTCTCTGTTATATCTAGTCTCAATATCATTAAGGTACATAAAGCAAAATATAAGGCAGTCGAGATGAAGATATGCCTAAGTAATTGAGCCTTCTGGACAGGCTCTGTTGCGGACGTACCGCTTGAACTTCCCTAGATACCTTTCAAAAGGGTACATCCATCTGTATTGCACAGGTCCTGCCAGTAATGCCTCCTCTGGTAGGTGAACAGCAAGGTACACCATGATATCAAAAAATGCGGGAGGGAATATCATTTCTAGTTTGCAGAGAATGATGGGAATATTTGCCTGAAGGCGATGCAACACTGATATGTTCAAAGTTCGTGAACATAATTCTTAGAAGAAATAGCTTAAATCTATTAAGGCTTGACGCACATCAGCCCGTAAGAACCCACCAATCACGACCAGCAACAATGCTTGAATAAAGATATGACAGTCATAACTCTTCATTCCACTGATTTTCCCATCACTAACATTGACACACCGGGCTATGTTCGAGGCAAATCCATCAGGGAATTTCACATTTGACAACCAGGCACAAAACGTCATTCTCTCATTCAAATTTAACATGTAGCAAGCAAGACTCATACTAATTGATCGCCATCACGTTGTAAATGCAATTCTTTCCTTAGTCCAAGATTAGCTAAATCCCTGCGTGCATTGGCGGAGTCCTTAGTTTTTCCTTCAATATTCAGCAATGTTCCCAAAATGTTATCGCATATGTTTTTCTCAATATACATGACATCCAGGTTATGTCTCAAACCCAAGTCTAACCAGTAAGGAAGCTCAAAAAATATAGATTTTTTTGTCCAATTTAGTTGATTGGGCGTTCGTTTCCTCTTCAAAGAAGATTTATCAAACTGGACATGTGACAAGAGAGCCAATTGTTCAATCAAATCCTCTCCCTCGACCCTTGATGGTTGGACTCGGTGCTCCTCGTACCCATTAAAAGCATTTTTTTTTCATCTCCAAGTGTAATCTGGGGCCAACCATCGTCGATGACCCATATAGCAATGTTTGCGCCCATAAACCAACCATTGTGAATCTGTGTCAGATGTACATGAAGGGCATGCCATCTTGCCCTTTGTGTTCCAACCAGAAAGATTGGCATATGCGAGAAAGTCATTGATAGTCCAAAGCGACGCTGCATGCAATCTAAACATTTGCCCATTGTACGCATCATAGGTATGAATACCCTCTTCCCATAACTCCCTCAACTCATCGACAAGAGGGTGCAAGAAAACATCAATATCATTTCCTGGTGCCTTTGGGCCAGGGAATAGCAACGACAACATGGTATATCGATCTTTCATACATGACCAAGGGGGCAAGTTGTAAGGCACAAGTAATACCGGCCATATGCTGTACGGTTTGCTCATGTTATTGAATGGGTTAAACCCATTACTTGCCAAACCAAGTCTAACATTGCGAGGATCTTGGGAAAACCAACCATGCTTTCATCAAAGTCTTTCCATACCTTAGAATTGGCTGGATGACGCATGCATGTCAGATCGTCAACACGTGCTTCTACATGTCATCTCATGGCTTGGGCTGTCTTCTTTGACATAAATAGCCTCTGCAAATGCGGCTTCAGGAGGAAATATCGGAGAACGTTTTGTGGTAGTCTCTGTTGCTTACCTGTAGTTACAATCCACCTAGATGCTTTACATTTAGGGCATTCATTGTAATCAACATTTTCTTCCAAAACAATGCACAATCATTTGGGCACACATGTATCTTTTTGTAACTAAAGCCCAAGTCATGCTCCAAGTGACGAGCATCATTAAATGAGTCAGGGAATAGAGCATGGAGAAATACAGCTTGCAGAAGCTTTATAACCATGTCAAAGGACTTCACGTTCCAACCACCAATGCTCTTGATGTGAAGCAACTTGACTATAAATGATAGCTTTGAGAACTTAGCACATGAAGGATAAAGTGGACGTCCTGCCTCGGCTACCAAATCCTCGAAATTAAGGTTTGTTGGAGTATTAAAGGTGGAGGATTGATCATTTGTGTTTGCATTTCCTTCATTTCTAGTTGAATTATCCATAAACGACCCATGATGAATGTTATCTAACATCTCGTCGAAATCATCAATGTAGTCATTGTAAGCTGATGCATTGTCACCTTCATCATCAGAAAACGTAGCATCTAGGAACAGATCACCTTCTCCACAGAATATCCATTTCGTATAAGTTGGATCAATCCCTATGATGAACAAATGATCTTTGACCATCAAAGAAGAGTGGAAAGCTCTATTTCGGCATCTCCTACAGGGATACCTAATGTGATCGAATCCAAGTGTGTGGGCTTGAGCCATAGCCAGGAATTGTCTAACACCTTCACCATATTCACTGGAATGCAATCTATCTTCGATAAGTATCCAAGCCTTATCCATCAGAGTAGCTGACCAACTATGGGAAAAGAGATTGGAAAAGATAGAGTTATGGGATAATCAATGTGAATGAATGTAAAAGATCATTTCTTGGAGTGGAGGTATTTACTAGGATATCTGAAAAAAGTAGCAAAGAATGGAAAATGAGAAAAGCCATCAAGCTGAAATCTGTTTGCATTGTGGTTTGTGGGTAGGTAGAGGTGAACATGTATGTTTAATTGGTGGATTTTAAAGTTGATCAGGCAAAATGTGTTGTAAACTGGTGGCATAACCTTGCCTATTAGGTGTACAGGTTCTCATAAATGCCTACTTAAAGTTGTGTTGGATGAATTTAGCATTATGTATATTTTCAGGTTGAATGAAGGAAGAGGCCAGAGAATTAGGCACTATTATTGAATTAAGGAGCCCATACTCGGAAATTAAAGAGTTGCAGTGCATGTTTTTTTTGTATTGTATTACATGTCAATGCAACAATTATAAAATAAAGCATAATTTAAGTTTGACCAGTACATGAGATAAATGAATTAATCAAATTATAAACGGAGTTATTAAATTAACTGAGAGAGTTAATATTATATATAGCTTTTGAAATTATAAGCATTGTGATATTCGTAAATATCATAACCCATCATGAATGTTTAACTTGGAGGAGTACTTCCTTTGTATGAGATGGAACATCTATTTCTGATCAATCAACAATATGCAAGCTAAATCGATCTCATGAACCAATATATTCCAACACAATATTAATTGCGTCAATACTATAACAAAGGAATTCTCCATGAAGTAGACATATAAGGTCATATGTCTACTTCATTCAGCCATATGGATTTTGTATTTCTCTTACGATAATAGGGAAATTACACCAGGATCAAATAGAGTGGTGGCATATATATATATATATATGGCTGGTCCCTACTACAACTCAAGGGCATATAAAATCTGTGGTGATTGAAGGTGAAGGGTACTTTGAAATGGCATGTCCGGAGGTATATCTTGGTCGAATTATTTCGTGACCAAAGTAGGGATCATTTATAGGTCTGGTGGTGTTTTATTTTGAAATGCATTGTCTATGATTTTAATCCGTTTTATTCAGTATGTTCTTAGGGAGGATGAACCTTGTTTCTCAATTAGAGAGGGGAGCTATCCTATTCCCTCATTAACTTCGGAATGTTCAAAATCGGAAAAGGCAAACTAATATGCAAGGTAGGCTTTTTCATTGTCTGATTATGAGTTTGTATCCAAAGTGTCTTCCTATGGCCTTACATGGTATTACACTTATGAAGATTTGGACAATTATGAAGTACATGTCACATATAACATTAGTTTACGCATAAAAGCCACGTAATTGAAATATCCGAAAACTCTATCATTTCAAATTGCACCAAATTATTATAGTTTAAGTTTGAGTAGGTGTTGACAAATATGCATAAAAATCTTGTTATTTTCCTTTATAGAAGCAGAAATTATTTCGGATACATCAATGATTATATCAACAAAGATGCAAGCAACATCTATAGTAAATATAAGAACATGGTATAAATGTTAGCTTTTCTTGAAATGCATAACCAAGATTATCATGGGGCAGCAAAGGAAAAAATAATATGAAAAGCATGAAAATGAATCAATGCACGGAACTAACTAAAAAGATAATGAAACCAAAAGAGATAACAGATTCACGATCCATAGTAAACATATAAATGTAACATATAAATTTTATATATATCTATATATATATATATATATATGCAGATTCAGAAGGGTAGCAGATGCACAAGTAGAGAGTACACCTTAATAAGATTTGGATGATTTAGTTTATGCCACACAACAACATTCTTGCCTAAAAGCTGCCAACAAATGGCACAATACGTTAGAACTTCTGTCCTATGACCCTCCTCACCCCAATCGAGCAATTTAACTTGGTATCATGAAAGAATACAAACCACAGAAGAAACTGTTAACAGCGTATGGGAATGACTTGTTGTTAATGAAATATAACAAATGTAACCCACTTAGCATTACAAATTAAAAAGAGGCTAACATAAGCAAGCAAAGAAATTCAAGTGGTCGGCTGAATTGTGATGACGAGGACAGGATTCAACTAATCGTAATATTTAGATACACAATTCAGCCTAGCTACTGCATGCACTCCAACTTACTGTCACACATAAATGCACTGTCACCATAGGAGTGTGAGATGCCACACTCCTTGCCCATTACACGGGTCCCACATCCCAGGCTGAAAGAATTCATCAATAACATTCCCTTTGAGTTTTTTTTTTTTTGGTTGGGAGGAGCATACTATTGAACAGTGCATAAGTGACAAATAAAATCAATCCTCAAATTCTTACCAAAGTTTATCATACATAACATTAAAAAAAATGAGCTTCCCAAGAGAAGATGTTTTGGCTTTTTGGTACTATTGTCACTGTATTTAGAACACGTCAAGTTTTAGTCTTTTGTCCAAAAGAATGTTAGTGATAGTATTCCCTGGCCACCCGAAAGGCAGTAAAAAAAAAAAAAGGTACAATCGTGGGAATATGCACAAATGTTGGGAAAGTACTTTAGTTGTGTGTAATTTAATACCTCAGTTGGAGTATATGAAACTTCTATTTATAACTGAATCAAGAACTTCTTTTATTAACACTTAACATTTTAAAAGTAAATCACGAACATATTCCATGTTTTAGAAAATGATACGTCTTTGTTTCATAGGGTGCATATGGTTTGAAAGAAATAGGAGATGCTTCGAAGATAAAGAACGCTTATTGGGAGATCTTAGGCATTTTTTCTTGAGTACTTTGAGTTCTTGGGTTAAAGTGTTTGTGTAAAACATATAATTTTCTACACCAGTTTTACTTTTCTTGCGTTTAGTTTCTTTTTGTTTGTGGAAGTTGTAGGTGTTTCCTTTGTATACGTCATGTGTACTTGGGCTTATGCCTATATCTTGAATGAATTATTACTTATCAAAACAATTGCAATGGTCTTACCGATTGAAATAATATCAACGAGGAAGCGAATATAAATAGCAAAAAAAAAAAAAAAATACGTGACCAGAGTCCACAAACATTTTCACTGTATGCACCAAAAAGTAGAAGCTGCCAAGCAGTGATATTTGTATTAGGAAAGCAATCACGATACCTTATTACTAGCTCCTTGTAAGGCTCATTCGGCAATGAACTGCTCTCACTTATATGTCCAGCATTGACATATTCACTTTTCCCAGCACTTGTAGTTATAGAAAACATTTACTGACATTGAACCTAATTTGATTTAAGTCAAAAGTGAGGAATTAGAGTTTGAACCAAAGTTGTGGGATGAAATTGATTAATTTATAGATATGTTTCCCAATACAAGAATTTTATTAAAATTAGCTCATGCCTTTCTTTAATGTTAACATTTTCAGTTCATAGATTAAGGAAATTAAACAGTTTACATCCAGATGGTGTCCAAAAGGCCTTTTACAGATGAGATCATGAAACTTACAGTCATAGTCTCCCCCATCCTATTCGTTGACCAGCCAAATCATAACCAAATATTTTGTCTCGTCGCAAATAAGGTCTGCAAAAGATTGTGATATTGTTATCATAAAAGCACAAAGCCAATCCAAAAAATAATAATTGGAGCAGTTTAAGCACCAGGTAGTAAGCAATAAGATTTGCAATGAATCTAATGTTGTGAAATGAACCCAAATTAGCCTCAGTTGGAGGGGAAATGGAAAGAAATAAACACAATTGTCCAGTGACATGCGGAAGCCAAATTAGAGCCGCTACTGCAGAAGCATGCGTACATTAAGATAAGATAAAGAAAACGAATTGAATAATATGGAAAAGCAGCAGGTAGTGATATGGAAAAGAACAAGTAGGGAGAAACAAGACACCAACAACATCACCAAAGTAATTCATGATGCAAAGTCCATGAGAAATAAAGATGGATTTTAACCAAAGCATCACCAAAGTAAATTCAGAGAATAATGATTTTTTGGTCTAAAACCTTTAGGATATAACTGGAAGTATGGCTAGAAACCTATAGAAATAAAAACACGCACATTATTTAGCTTGACCTCATTAAGGCAAGTAAACAAGATTGGTGACTCCAACTGTGGTGCCTTAAACTGTGATGATAGTTTGCAGGAGTAACCATATAATGCTAGTAACCAAGATTGGTGAAAGAAGAATAGAAGGATTATACTTGGGGAAACAGTTGTTATTTTATGATTATAAAATAAACTATTTATGTAGAAAGGGCTGGGTTGGGTTTAAAAACTTCTTTACAGAGGGATAAGAAGGTGTAAAGAGGGATTTATGAGGTAGGTAGCAATTTTTGGTTTATTCAGTTTAACTTCATATATAACTAACAAGGAAAGTAGTGAGGTGAGAAAAAGCAAAACTGGATTTAGCACAACAAAGTGGTAGGAAAAAGGTTGTAGAATATGAATTTGTGGAGAAAAATCCTCCGGTCAATACCACTGACTCGACTTTCCTATCTATAAAGCATCACCACAACAGGGATCTCTCTATAATTAAGTGACATGGATATTGGGTAACTGAACCAAACACTCCATTAAATCAGACCACTAAATCAGCGAAGATTATCAAACATACCCAATGATGTTTTTCCCCAATAAAACTCTCTAAAAAAGAGAAATTTGATGAAAACGGATTTGTGACAATTCTCTAGTAAAGGCAAAAAACCATGCAGTGATATGGGAAAGAACAAGTAGGGAGAAGAAAATATTCAGTGGGTGTTAAGAAAGAAAGGAAGACAAATTCATCTCTCCTACTTGAATTGATACTTTAGATTCTATAGACAATTCAGACCATAAACAACAAATGTAGAGTAAATTTTGTATGGTCATACAAAACACAAAGACATATACTCAACATAAGTATCAATAAGCAAAATCAATACAAGTAAATGTTGTGATAATGTAGCCTAAAAATTCCTGAATAAATAATTCATAATTGGAGCCATGGGAATGAGGTGGTAATATAAGGAAATAGTGGTGACCATATCCACCTTTGGAAAAAAATCGCAGTAGTATGTTTGGTGTACCTATTTATCTTTAGACTCTATTTGGAGGAAAATTGGAAAATAACAATATTTGAGGATTGTGAGGAAACAATGCTAGAGCTATGTATATATACTTCTCTAATACCATGTTTCTTTAGGCAGCCCAGTGAAGAGTTTTATTGGACTGTGGAAAAAAGACTAAGATGTAACAAATTAATTCTATGGTTTGAATTGACCATAGAAAACAGTATATCGATCAAGTTATAACAGTGGCAAACATATTTATAAATACAAGATAATTTACAATAGAGATGGGAAATAATATTAAGTTCATAACCAAGAAACATAATGTTGGCCACTATTTGAGATATCAAGTTAAATAAAATAAAATAAAATAAAAACACCACAACAAAACAGAGATCTTCCAAATCATTTTCAACATCTACATTCCCTGTCTAATAGGTTGCAATTTGTAAAAATATAATGCAAAATTAGTATAGAGAGATATTTGTTAATAATCTTTGATTATTTTGATAAACGTGACTCATAACTTTGAGTACTCTTAACGAATAAAAATGGAACAAGAAAAGAGGAACAATTAGAGGAGCGATTTTGCTTTCCTAAGTTCATGCTGAAAACCAGAACATAAATTAAAGACTGGGGTTTCTATTCGTGACAGGTGCGAGCTGAGAGACTTACCACTGCAAGAGTGGTGACGGCATCTACCAGTCCTTGGACAACTCCCACTTCAAACTACGCGAACCCCTTTACTCATACCCACGACGTGCTCTCAGCCAGTGACGCCACATGACCATGTGCTGTCTTCGGTGGAGCGCAGGGTCCAACTAGCCACCAGAAAAATCCACGAGGTCGGCGACGTTGGAAGCTCCACCGAGTCTTCTGGGGATGAACATGGTAGATGCAAGCCGTGGGAGTCGTTACCAACTCGTGTACGCCGACCCTCTCCTCTCTGAGAGATTATCTCCCTAATTGATGGATTCCAATGGAAATGGTCGATCACGGGAGGATTTCATGAAATGGGAGAAAATAAGAGAGGCGGAGGGAAATTTTGGTAGATTTGGTCTAAGGTGATCAAAAGAAATTTCTCCGCTGAAATCGGACGAAAGGGAGAGTCAGCGCGCCAATCCCCAAATTCCCACCGTGCGGTTCATCGAAATGGGTTTCCACATGTTAAGCCATGTAAAATGAGGGTTTTTTTTCTTCTGTGCGAAATATGTTGGTGGGAAAATTACTTTTTTACAACAATTTTAAGTGATTCGTCGGCATGTCGCTGCATCAGAGCGATGCTTTTCCCATGAACCTAGTTTGTGACATAAATCAAGTATTTCCCACCATGGTTTGTCATGGAAAAGATTTTTGTGGCAAAAACGCTATATAGTTGTAGTGGATATTTTGATATAAAAATATGTATATAGTTATGTACTAATACTACATGCTAGTAATAATATAGTATAATTACTAATTAGTGAGATAAACTTATTATGCTTAGCAAATACTATAGGTTAGTGTCTAACATATTTATATATTTGATTATATATGTTAGTGATAATATGATGGTTACATATACTAAAACTATTAGTCTGTTTATATTGTAGTATACCTAAATTATTTTATAATAATTATATTAATTAACACATACTAGTATAGTATTAAAAAATAAAAAATAAAAATTGATGAAAACATCTCGACGAAGAGAAAAGGGAATCGACAGTTCCGACGTTGCAGAAATGTCTCTCCCAAATTCCATGTCTCCTTTTTTATTTTCTACGCCAAGGACAACCAGAAAGAAACTGAGGGGTTCCTCTTGGTGACTTGGAGTGCCAAAGCAGCCATGGATTCGCAGCAGCAAAGAGCTGGAAGTCCACAGCCTCAGTTGTAGACACCTCTACCTCAGCCCTAAGGCGGCAGTAGCGGAGATTCCGCAGTGATTCTCACAGTCATTTTCTCCTTTATAGTCATCTACATCATGGCATACAACTCTTAAAAGTTCTACTGCCATTTCGTTCTTCCCAGGAGGTTATGCAATTTTAATATCTCATTCATTGTATCCACTTTTTTTAACTTCTTGCTCTTTTAGTAGGATTTTAGCATCTAATCCATAACCCTATTGGTTTTTGTCTAATTTCATTTTGTCGTGTTCTCGTTTCTTTAGGATTCTTGCAACTTGATTCTAGATTTTCTTTGTCTCGGTAATGCATCATTTCTTTATTTTCTTAGTCTAGGCCGTATTTTCAATTTGAAAGATGGTGATTTGCGGAGATTGAGAAGAGAAGAGAGGGGAGAGAAGAAGAAGGCATGGCTGCAGAGATTGGAGAAGAAGAAAAGGGGAGGGATGCTACGGGGAATGGACGAACCTTTGAGGATGTTTTCTTTTTCGTTCTCTCTTCCCATACCAAAAATGCAGTGTTTTGATTTTTTTTCCAAGTCACATTTTGTGAGCAAGGGGTGCGCAAAAAGCATGTATCCATCACTTTCCAACTTATCCGGACCGTTCTATAGCGAAACTCAGTTACGGTGATGCTACACCCATTGAATTTGACTATGCAATTTTTTTTTTTCCTTTTTTCGTAGACATTTTTTCTAAATCCCTTAAACATTTATTAAAAAAGAAAAAAAATCACAAACTCACAAAAAAAACACTTTCTTAACCATTAAGTTAAAAATAAATAAAAACAATTACTAAAAAAATCGTTGGCTTCTCAATGGGAGTAGAGTTTTCCTAGTTTTATAATCCATCTCATGCCACGTAGATTCTTGGACAATGTTTTAGGTGAGCATTAGCATTGGTTTATCTATATGCAAATGTAAAATCACATATTTTGGAGATTATCTTTGCCATTCAAGAAAAATTCTCATATTGGATTATGCATTATTAATTTTTTTTCCTAGAATTATTATTATTTTTATATATTTTGCAGTTAGCACCCACTATAAAGATATTGAAGGTAAAGTCGAAGGAGAGAGAAAAAATTAATAAAATAACATTTGTAGAGTGAACAGTGCATCTGCAAAAATGTATTTGCACTGTTCATAGCTATGGAAATATTTATATATGCATAATCCAATGTAGTTAATTTAATGGCCTAGTTATGCAAATATGTATTTTCACTTGCATATAGATAAACCAATGCAAATGCTCTTCCTCGCTGTAAAAGCTTCTAGCAACAGTTACTTCCCATATGCACCTCATGAATGACAGTACCAAATGTTATCAACAACCCTAAATGAAAAGGAGGAGCAAAATAGCAATTCCAGACAAAATCAATTTCAAATCCTACATCATGTATGAATAGGTTCTAAATATGACAAAACTTTAAAGCAAGACCTACATTCACTCCTACCCTTTGTTTTAAAATTTTGATTATAGAAGTTCACTACTCCATATTAGGTATGAAATTATACCAATTCCTAGACCTCCTACCTTGTCCACCAAGGAAAATATGAGAAATTTTGTTTATATTCATCAACAAAGTATAAGACTCAAGCTATGAATGACATCAAAAGTGTTTGATATCGCATAACAGTGGCATGAGAGAGTTGGAATATTAGACTGAAAGATTTTCTTCAAATCCTTCAACATACAAGTTAGTGTGGAGGATATACTATCCATTACACTCTCATGGTATGATTTAATTTGTAGGATTCAAATTTCTAAATCTTTTCAACAAATGAAATTCTATCATATTAGGAGTGTGGAATATGTCATTCACATGGACTTGCAAATAAATTTTTTATTTTTGTTCAAAAGCTTGTTCTAACTAAGTTTGTTTATTCTCTCGTGTATACTTGGCTTATTTACACTTATTGCCTTTCTTTGAAAAAAGTCTTCAATTATTTATAAAAGATTACTTACTTTGACTACAAGTTCCTAAACCAATGCTTAGATAACAGATTGGGCCACTCTGGCCACCCCATTCAACTACCACTAAACAGAATGCAAACAATATGCTTTTCAATTCAATGTTATATATATATATATATATATATATATATATATATATCATTTTGGCATATTGGGGACTAGCAAGAAACCACGAACATTTCTTAAAGGATATAATAGAAAAAATTTAAGTATTTAGTTTCAATCCAATCCTGAGAACTTTGGAATCACATAATTGGTATCATGTCTAGGTCACTAGTGAAGCAAAGGGAAGGTTCATAGAAAGCTTGTGAGATCGTTTGAGCTATATACAGTTGAGCATCCTAAAGCAAATAATGCCATATCCCCCGTTCCCCAAATTTCATCATTACACAATATGAAAGATAGCACAAAAAATCATTGCAAAAACATCCAACAATATCACACAATAAAGTAGAAATAACAAACAAAAGGACACAACGTAAGTCTCCCTCCTAAACTTATGTGCAAATTTAGTATATCACTATGTTCATTTGATAACGAGCAACAATTTATATTCTGCATTGCCCCCAAATGATAAAAAAGGTGTACCATTTCTAAGATGAGAGAGCCGCTAGTGGTTGAAAGGGAAACATTATTAAACCGCTCTAGATAAGTACGCACTTGGGTCAAGTCACCCTCCTCATGAGCCTTGAGTGACAGAAAGAGCAGCTCAACAAGAACCAACCCTGGCAAAGCCATATCCATGTTTTGACACTCCAAGAAAATCCCCAAGCCCTTCACAAAGTGGCTCACAAAGAATCCAGGTTATAAGTCCCTCTTCAAATTGTAGTTCTATACAAATCCAGCATCTTGAACGCTCCTACACTAGTCCATATCACATCCAGTAAAAGAGCCAAGTTGAGCCCTGCCTTGTGAGTGTACACCATCCACGTCCCCTCCACCAACACCACCATGGCAGAAGTCATTGTGATCTAGTTCATTAAAAGTAGCGCATAGATGGAGTATTCTAGATTGTCAAAACAAGACATCATTTTGATGATATAACTGTGAAAAATAACAATGAATTGTGGAGGAAGCATGTTAAGGGAACTGCAATCAATGAAGAAAAGAAACAACCACAAAGGAACCTATCCAACTAACATACAAATGTAAAATGTCAACACATGCAAAATCAAAAACAATAAACTCAATGTTGATGGCAATAAGTATTAAGAAAGTAAGACGGGAGTGAGATTGACGGTGTAGAATTTGGAATTCCAAATGATTATAAACTTAACACATAGATATATCAAAGTGAAAAACAACCAAAGCATTCACAACTTGGTTACTCCACATAGTGCACCTAGGTTCCAAGACATAGCAGTGCAAATATACCAATATGAAATAATACTAGCAAAGATTATACCCAAAAGATGCAGCCTTTTCTGCCAAGTACCACCTGGAAAACAAGAACCACTATTTTAGACACTACAGTAAATTTCATAGCCCCAATTCAAGATCACCACCAGCTCGCAACCACAAATCTAAAATACAACATTCGAAGACGCATTAATTTTTATAAGTAACATTTGTCCTCATTAGAAGAGCTTGAAAATTGGCAATATATCAAAACCCATAAGCATGTTGAGTCGATTCTGGCAAAAAACTTATGTACAGTATTGCCTTTCAACTAGAGCTACAAGTTCTTCAAGTTCGTGCTCGAAGAGGTAGTGAAAAGAACTCTGTAGGAAGAACTGGAAAAGCTCTTGCTTGGTTAGTTTCAAATAGAAGCTTAGGACAGATAAGGAAAAATTTTATGCTACGTGAACAAGAATTTGATAGGTTAGATATCAAACAATTACGGATGTGATATCTAACCTAGAAGTATATTGCAACGAATAATAAACTAGTAGGCCTCCTTGTAATTAAACGAGACAATCATGAAAATAGGCATAGAAAAACATCCGATACTCAAAGCATAAATTGAACATTAAAAACAAATTAGATCTCACAATTTTATTGATTCCGAGGCTTCCGTTTCCTTCAACCAATTATGAAAGTTTAGCCTCGCAGGGCCATGATGAAAAATCAAAGAAGAAGTTGGAGAAAAGGGCAGGGAGAGGCATCCATGAGTCTCCTGATTTCTCCCCCCTCTTAACACGTTCAATTCAGTTTTTCTCAAGCCTTTCAAATCTCCTAAAAATATTCTATGTATTATCTTCAAATAACAATATCCAACTCTAACTAATTAAGGAAAATGTTAAAAATAAAATAGTCCTAATATAACTAGGAAAGTGGTGTTTCTAGCTGGAACTTTTGTGCACCAGATCCCAAAACGTCCGCAGTTAAATCACATATTTGAATTGCATGATAAGGAACGTTCCGGAACGTCAGCATTGAAGGAGCGTCAACTTCAAGCCTAATTTCGATGCAGCCAGTATTTCTCAAAACTCAACATAAAAGTTGTAGAGATTTTTCTTTTTGCTCCATATCATTTTGAATCATCTCAATTGGAGCTCGGATGAGAGAGTTATACAAAGATTATGAAGCGATGCCGAAACTGTCCAAAATTGTCCAATTAGCTTCGTTTTGCATTTAACGACTCCATTTGCATCCTAAATAAAAATATAAGAACAAGGAGTACATTTAGGCACCAAATAAGTATAAAAGACTAAACATTAAAGGAGCAAAACTCAAATTCACTTTCCCAAAAACACCAAGGTTGCTACTCCATCAATAAGGAACAACCAAGCTCTTCAAAACTCATAACATATCATGAACATTCTTAAACAGCTTACAATTACCTAGTAAGCATTTCACTCGAAGATGGAGTAAACTAAATACGTATACCCTCATGGAAATAAACACTCGACTCTCATGTGTTTGAAGGGTATGTGTTTTGCTCAAATTCATTCCAATGGAAATGATCTACCATAGGCTTGCATATCTTCTCATTCTCCACCACTGCGATCACATGCATAACACGAATCATAAGGACTTTTCAAGGGTTGTAACGGGTTTAGGATCAAGGTGGGAAATATTTGGGAGTGTGGCTCAAAAACCATCAAAACTAGTGGAGCAAAAATGAATCAACTCGAGCTCGAAAATATAAGACATGTAAAACCAATCACTCCATTCAGAAGCTTCTTCAATTTCGCTTTAAAGCATTTAAACCATGTAAAACTCCTACATTGAAAAAGAGATCATTCAAAATGACAGGGAATGATCCATCACAACAGCTTCCACCTTGTATATATCATGTATAAACAGACCCTTTTATTGGAATTTTAGGAGGAATTAGGAACATGGATAGTTTGTAATATCAAAAGCAATTTCCTCCATCACTTCCTTTCTTCTTTTCGTTTTTTTTTCACCAAAATTACATCAACAATGGAACCTACAAATTGAGAATGAGAACATGTTCTATTTCACTAGTCATAGCCATACCATAAATCCAGACACCCCCACACTTATTTCTTGCACACCCAAACATATCATAATGATGAACAATGCTCCACTAGCTTTACAGCTTGGGTAAAAGCATTATTTTTTCAGGTTTAAAACTTGTAACGTGGGTTTACAATAAACGGAAATAAAAATCAATAAAACGCAAAGGGTTTCAACAAAGGGAAAAATTAATTACAAAGTAGTCTATTTGGCTTATGCAGCTTATAACAAAGAGGGCCTTAATCATGTTCATGCATGCATGTGTCAATATGACCTCGAAGAGAATCAAGGCAAGTTCTAGATAAACAAATCCATGGAAGAATAACTCACATGAAAGAAAATAGTGAGACTGATATGGATGTGTCAGTCTAAAGGTTCAAAATCTCACGGGCTTTTGTTTACCAAATTTAGTCACTACCATTCTCAAGGAAAATAACTAGATTAATTAATTATAAGTTGGAAGATTACTTATTCAATCATGTTATGAATTTTTCAAGCTTAATTGAATCTTGCTCATGACACACACAACCAAAAATCGTTTAAAACCACAAAAACAAAAAGCAAAACTTTTTTTTTTTTTTTGTTCTAAAGAAATTAAAACACAACCTAATTTTTTTTAAAACAAATTAAAACACAACCTAAATCCCCTCCCCCACACTTAAAACTTACATTGTCCCCAATGTAAGATCAAATGCAAAGAAAAAGCAAAAATAACCAAAATATAAATGCGAGAATAAGAAAACAAACTCCCCTTGGGTTGCCTCCCAAGTAGCGCCTTTGTTTATTGTCGTTGGCTCTACTCAAGGCTTTCTTCTTCAATCAGTATAAATCGGATCCTCAAGGTCCAATTTTGCCACATTTTCTACTTGGAAACCTTCATAGAAAGTCTTAAGTCTATGGCCATTCACCTTGAACACTTTGAAAGTTGCTAAACTTTGAATTTCAACTACACCATGTGGAAAAACATTAGTAACGACAAAGGTCCAATCCAACGAGAACGCAACTTACCCGGAAACAAGCAAAGCCGTGAATGGTATAGAAGGACTCTT